>NC_031954.1:5222816-5269143 GCF_000303195.2 Fusarium pseudograminearum CS3096 | reverse complement strand
CCCCCCCCCTTTTTTTTCCCCGTCTGCCCATCAAAATACTTACAAGTACACAGAAGCTGTTCTCTGTAGACGAGAACCCAACAACTCGGTTCGTATTACTCCAAGTGGCCTCATCGCTTCTTGTCTCAGCGAAATAGCCTGATTGGCCACATCTAACCTGCTGCAGTACGACCGAAATGCTATTCGGGTGGACAATGTTGTTGGCGATCAAATCGGTCATCTGCCGCGCAAAGTTGTAGAAAAAATCGCCCCATATGTGGTAAGACACACTGCCGTGTACGCACACTAACCAGCCCTTTGTCTGATGGGAAACTTAGGATCGCGGCGATATCGTCCTTGAAGCTCAGCTCACAGGAGAAAAGGCCTACTATGACTGTCCGGTTAAGCTCTTCTTCTATGGGTCTAGCGACCCGCAGGAACGTTCCAGGATCGAGGAGTCACTCAAGAAAGATAAGCTAGTCAAGGCCACGGAACTCAAGAGCACTAGAAAGGAAGCTGAGGCCCGTAGGAAGGCTGCATTGGGCTTGATGAATGGCAGCTCGACCCATGGAGTCGGCTCAGAACTTGCTGTTCCCCAGAAACCAGAAATCACTATGGACAATGTGCTTCAGAAGAGTGAGGCCGTTGAGATGCGCAAGGGCGGCGACGCTATCAAGTCACTTGCGATTGGCGAGGACGAGTTGGAGAAGATGCCAATGGCTGAGCAGCCCGAAGATTTGAAGGCACAGCTCTTGCCATACCAGCTACAGGTATACTTCCCCACGCTAAATTGCGGACTTGACTAACTTGCCGAAGGGACTGGCTTGGATGACCTCCAGGGAGAAGCCCCAGCTCCCAGCTGAGGGCTCTCAAGACTCGGTGCAGCTCTGGCTGCATCAATCCAAGAAGAAGTTCTTCAACGTTGCGTCTGGCTTTGTAACAAGCATAGCACCAAAGCTGCTCTCAGGGGGTATTCTTGCCGACGACATGGGTTTGGGCAAAACCCTCCAGATCATCAGCTTGATCCTAACTGGCGGCAAGGGCCCGACCCTCATTGTTGCACCTGTTAGTGTCATGAGCAATTGGAGCCAACAGATCAAGCGGCATGTCCGCGGAGACAAGCAGCCCAGCATAATTACGTACCATGGCAGCGAAAAGGCAACCGCAAAACAGCTTCAGGGTTACGACGTTGTGATTACCAGCTATGGAAGGCTTGCCCGAGAGCGTGACCAAGGCGTGAAGAGAGCCTTGACTTCGGAAGACATCAAGTGGCGTCGAGTGGTTCTCGATGAGGGTCACACTATTCGAAACTCCAGTACAAAGGTGGCTCAAGCTGCTTGTGAGATCAATGCAGAGTCCCGCTGGGTTTTAACGGGCACCCCAATGTAAGTTCTGTTCATTGTGGTGGGCTAAGCTAACATGGTCAGTGTCAATTCGGTCAAAGATTTGCACTCTCTTGTCAAGTTCCTTCACATCACTGGAGGTATCGAACAATCTGAGATTTTTAACGCTCAAATCACCCGTAGACTCGCTGTCGGGGATAAGACTGGCGAAAAACTTCTTCAGGCCCTCATGCATGACCTCTGTCTCCGTCGCAAAAAGGATATGAAGTTTGTGGACCTCAAGTTACCAGCCAAAAAGGAGTATGTTCACAGAATTTCGTTCCGAAAGGATGAGAAACGCAAGTACGATGCGTTATTGTGAGTCTATAAAGCAGTAACAATTCGTGGTACGTACTGACCAAAGAACAGGGACGAAGCCAGAGGTGAGCTCGAACAGTGGCAGGCAGGCTCTCAAGTGGGTCAAAAGGGACGCTTCCAAAATGTGCTGGAGCGCCTGCTTCGCCTTCGACAAATGTAAGTTCGCAGCTTCATCACTATCTATATGGACGCACTAAATATTCCAGCTGTAATCATTGGACCCTTTGTAAAGAGCGTGTCAGCGATATTCTCAAACTACTTGATGAACACGAAGTGGTTCCGCTCAACGACAAGAACCGTGGCCTCCTCCAAGAAGCCCTGCGCCTGTACATCGAAAGCCAGGAGGAATGCGCTATCTGCTACGATAACCCAAATGACCCTGTCATTACCACCTGCAAGCATGTGTTCTGCCGGGGTTGCATCATTCGTGCTATTCAAATCCAGCACAAATGTCCGATGTGTCGTAACAAGCTTGATGAGACCAGCCTTCTTGAGCCAGCGCCCGAAGACGCTGGTGATGAAGAGGATTTTGATGCTGAGTCGCAGAGCTCCAAGACGGAAGCGATGATGCAGATCCTCAAGGCTACCATGCGTAAGGAGGGCTCCAAGGTCGTTGTCTTCTCTCAGTGGACATCTTTCCTCAATATTGTTGAGGCGCAGCTCAAAGCTGATGGAATGGGATACACACGTATCGACGGTAGCATGAAGGCGGATAAGCGCGACAAGGCTATAGAAGCTCTCGACAGTGATCCTAAGACACGAATCATGCTCGCCAGTCTCGCGGTTTGCAGCGTTGGTCTCAACCTCGTAGCCGCCGACACCGTCATTCTTTCCGACAGCTGTAAGTTCCCTCGATCTTGTACATCCCCTTCAAGTTATCAGGAGAGTTGGTCGCTCGTGATATAAGAGACGAAACTAGCAAGTCGGTTTATGCTATTTGGACCATGATGCTCGGTCATCAATTTGTATCCCCAAAGCTTAAGGGCCCTCTTTTCTGCTACCTACTCAATCCCCGTGAGCTAACATCATACCTAGGGTGGGCGCCCGCCATCGAAGATCAAGCCATCGACCGCGTTCACCGTCTCGGACAGACCCGTGAGACGACTATCTTTCGCCTCGTCATGGAGGGTTCAGTGGAGGAGCGGGTACTTGATGTGCAGAGCGAGAAGCGAGAGTTGGTGACAAAGGCGTTCCAAGAAAAGAATTCAAGGAACAAAAAGCGCCAGAACACTCGCGCAGCAGATATTTCCAAGCTGTTGGGCTAGGCAAGTGGTACTGGTTTCGGGCGCATGGGTTAGGGAGCTTGTGTTAGTATACATACCGAAACATAATATGATGCGGAAAGGGCATTAGGAAACAAACGTAGCGCCACATACGCGAGGTAACAAATACAACTCTGCAGCTATGGAATGGTGGGTATATATCCACGTTGGTTTATGGAATTAGAGCGTTGTCTTTCATTCTGCTCGAGTCAATTCAATTTTATCACAATACATCAGGTGCCTGGTATATGTAGGTATGGCGCAGTGCAGACACGGCTAAGGCTCCAAGTCGAAACATGGATTTGTATTTCTATCCATCAGTCGTTTATGCAAGCTAGCTATGTGTATAGAGTACAGGGGCACTGTTTCTAGCGGCCCAGCAAAAGCTACTATACATAAGATATCATCAGACTCATAACAAATAACCATGTATCAGCTGCTTAATGGAGCCATCTTGCGTAAGCCCATCGAATACGCTCCAATGACCTAGTCTGCAGCTGAATCCCCTTCATGTTGGACAGGTCGTCCAGGTCTTCAAGGAACTCTCTGCCAATCTCGCGAGGCATGAGCTTATCAACAAGGTTTCTTAGAATGTGAACTTCGGCAAGCAAGAGACCGTGATCCTTGTACGAGAGAAGGTTAGTCTCTGTAGGCCGGGCCTCGGATAGAATGCGGTCGACGTTGCGAAGAACACGGATGGCCTGGCCAGCCTTGCGAGTTTGACGTTGCCCAGATCGGCCCCCAAAGACACCACGAAGGTATTGAAACATGCTATATGAGACAAGAACACCTGGAGTAAGACCAACAAAGCCGAAAACAAGCTCCTGGCTCTTGAGGAGCGAATCAATGCCAGTCATGGCGACCTCGAGGTCCACCTTTGTCTTTTGAACCTGGATAAGCAGGGATCGCACAAGATCTCCACGGATCGTACCCACGAAAGGGCGTCGCAGATCCTTTTCGAATGCTCGTAGTACAGGGGTAACGTCGCCTTCTGCCACCTTGTGGCGGATGTCGTCGACTTGAATATCGGTTAGAGTGCTTCCAGCTTCCGTGGCGAAGTGTGGCTTATCAAGAGCAAAGTCCACTACCATACGCTCAAGGCTCTCGCGATCGGCCTTGAGGCTGTCCCTGCTCATAATCGCAATCTCGCTAGTCTTATCATGTCGAATAGTCGAGATGATCTTGGAAGTCGGTTCGATGACCCAGTTGAACCAGAAGTCGCGGATTGTCTCGCCAAATCCGATGAACCATTCAATGATATCAGCCTTTCGATTAACCAAGATGCGCAGGACAGTTGTCGAAGAAAGAAGACCGATAGTCGCAGGAATCCAGTAGCGAACGAAAGCACCGGGCCGACCGTTTTCCTTTGCCAGGGCACGCATAGCAGTGAAATGTTCGGGGAGAGACTTGTCTATAATGCTGAGTAGTCGTCGAGCTAGAATCGCTGGTCGATCGGCAGTGTTACTGCCCTCAACATGAACAGAGAGCTCAGGATCCTCTTCAACGCCAGCAAAAACCTTGTCCTCGAAATCGCTGATATTAACGTCGAGAGTGGACACCTCCTTGAGAACCATATCGATGAGCGCAACGCTGCGTTCGACGACACCCTTAAGGTCGTGGTGGTCCTGAAGATCAGCCTTATCGTCGTCAAGACCAAATTGGAGACCTTCATCCATCAGTACTCCGAGACCGCTTGCTGTGATCTCGCGCAGTTTCTTAAGCTGTGCCTGCTTACGTCGAGCCTCGGAGCGGGACAAAGCGACAGGCGACAAGACTCTGCGTTGAATGTTGGCAATTGACCGTTCTCGAACACTATCTTGCACGATGCCGTAAAATTGAGACCACTGCTGTGATAGACTTGAAGTTGTAGAGTCGACGAGTTCGCCTGGAGCATGGTGAAGAGAGCCTGCCTGGATGCGTAATTTGGTAGCAGTGCAGACTTCTTGGGACCAAGCCCAGACCCTCAACGGAGAAGTTTGGACAGCATAGAGGCTGCTGTAAGAATAAGAGCCTAGTACCTCATCCCAGTACCAAACATCATCATTGAGGGGAAGAATTTGATCCAAAAGGGTGTTAAGAACAACACCGTGGAGTTGAATGGTGGCTTTGCTCATGAGAAGCCATTCGAGCTCATTCTCATAAGGACTCTTAGCACCATCAGATTGAGTTTCGTTTACTGAAAGGGTACCAGGGGCAGGGATGTCAGATGAGATAAGAAGGTCTCTAATACGCCAAGCCGGTAGAAGTGGTTGCGAAGATGAAGTAGTACTCAGAGACTGGATAGTACGAAGCAAGTGATCGAGACGTGGAGTCGAAAAAGCATTAGTCACAGCAAACCCGTGTTCTCCGGTCTCTGAGTGTTCATCCTCAGACGTCACCTCAGATAACACTGGTAGACGATCAAGGTAGGCGTCAAGCCGCCGTACTTGACTATGGGCACGGTCAGTGGCTTGTTCGGTTCAAATCAGATAGATGAGGGCAAAGATGGCAAGAGTGCAATGACAATGTGATGGAGCGGAAGTCAGGAGGGTAGACGAACTCGGAGACAAGCGTCATGGTAAGCTTGCTTAGATGTGATAGCTATGAAGCCAAGGGCAAGAACACCACATCAGTCAGCAAGAGCACGGACTCGTAAGAATAGCAACCCTGTGCCGGGGATGGCAAGAAATGAGACGGGAGCGGAGGCTCCAGAAAGTCGGAGGGCTCGGCAGACAATCCCGGATGAGTGGCGGACTGCGGCAGTAATTGCGGCGATTTGCGGCCGGAAGGTGAGCACCGAATTACGGGGATACGGACGGGGGAGCTCGGAGGCTGCGCAGCCGTTGAACTGGGCGTCAGGTCGCGTGCAGATAGCGAGGGTGAGAGTGTGAGTGCAAGCTTCTCGAGAGCTTGTGCAAGCTCAACATAACACGAATGCGATGCGGGAGATGAACCGAATGTGGGGAAACGGGCTATAGCATGATGCCACACATCAAGCCAGATCCATTAAAATTAAGCAAAAGCGTTGGCTGTCAAAAAAGAGAGTAGCTGGATTGAACTAGGATCGAATTACAATAAGGCTGACTCCTATCAAATGACTTTCATTGTACCGATCAATTGCAACACGCCTAGAGGTACCTACGGGAAGGAACATTACAGTGCAATGCGTTAGTACCTACATATGACCTTGCGACATGACGTGGTGTTCATGAGGAAGGAAGGTGTGGATGGTTGGAATTGCTTAGATCGTCCAATCTTATTCGTATTCGGATCGAGCTGCCAAACATCACCTACTATGGTTATCCAATCACGTGTAATATAATTCTTCTCAAACAACAACAGTATCAATCGCTTAAGATTGTCATTGTATCATGATGCATCAGAAACAAATCAATCTAGATGCAATGCTGTCACTATGTCTTCGAGGTGGTGGGCTGCGTGTAAATGCACATTTTGGGCAGGTCTTTATCCAGCTGGCTTCATTGGATGCAAGTTCTGAAGCATCAATCATGCGAATTGATGGACGGCTGGGGCACCATTGCAGGATGAGAAGAGTTACGTTCAGCTGACATCTCGAATATTCAAGTCAAATCTATCCGTACTTCAAACTTACTCTGCATACATATTAGCTGCAAGTTAACCTACACCACCTCTTTGAGGCCTCTCCGTTATTATTACCCATCACAGTTTCAGACGGAGGGTTCAGAAATGTCGTATTCGGGATCGCATTTACTCTGTAAACGTCATGTCAGGATGTTCGGGACCTCCATGGGCTAACCCTAATCTAGTATCATCAAAGTACATTTTGAGCAGCAAGCCAGTTTTGGATCGTACCATCTGGGTCGATTAAAGACAAGGGCTTTAATTGAAAATCACCACATTGTCAATTGGGCCTGCTGGTAATCGTATGAGTTCTGTGGACGAAGAAGACCCTACCTAGTGAGCGGGAGAGGTGTCCCTAGGTATGGAAAAATGTTGTATTCTTAGCTGGAGCCGAAAACGAGACAGAGACTACCGCGCCGCGCGGAACAAGGCTCCAAATCTGGAGTTAAGGGGTGGTAGTGTTGTGCGACCCACTAGATCGGAATTGATAATCGGATACTTTGCCCCTCGACTAGATCGGCATTCAACCAGTGGGTATCTATTTAACGATTTTTTTTTATCGCCTCACAACCTCCAATAACACACCACTTTTTCCGAACTCTTGACATCGGAGAGTGCTGTTTACAGCTTTCAGGGACCCTTTTCACAATTGGCCGAATACACGCACTGAATGAGATCCTGAACCGGACTCCCTCTACTAACGTACTCCCACGTAATCCATACCGGGCGCATTGAATATAGAATTAATTGTTGTCATCAATATGGACAGTCCATGGCGAGAATGATGCAGAAACCGAGACAGAGACACACTCGCTGGATGTAGTCAATGACACTTCCGTATCAGTTTAACATTAGTGAAAAGACTACGCATGCACCAATCAGCCTCTGTAGTGGCAAGCGCATCATGCCTGATTGAGATCTTCACCGCTCTCGATGGCAGTTGCAGACAGTCTGTTGGACGGACCCTTGTCTATGAGAAAGTTAACAACAAGTACAGGGACTTCATTCCGTGGTCTAATTAATCCCTTAGAATTCCCGTGAGATCCCCGTGAACTTGACGTTGAAGATACACATGCGATTTGTTTATAGCGGTGACGACCTTTAATCAATAAGTCTTCGCTCTGACTGGCTGACTGGGCTCGGAAGACAGGAAGACAATCTGGTTGTGGCCTCATTCTGGAACCATTTCTAAATTCCATCTACTATCAAGGCTGCCGGATGCACGGGCCAGGGAAAGCTCAGGGGTCCTCTAATATGGTTGGCTGACTGGCACAGGGTCTGGAGATTCAGGTCCCTGATTCGTTTAGATACAGGGTGTGTGATGGCGAATCTAATGTGCAATTTTGGCAGTGATACGTACCGACACAATGCGAAACGGCGCAAAAGCTGCGTGTGTTGCTTTTGTTTTTCTTGCTCTGCCCTGCAAAGCTCCGTCCCTAACATGAAGTTACTAGTGAACGGACGCCCAGCGTGTGGCCAAGCAGCAAACTAAGACAAGGCCCGCTGCCCACCATTTTCAATGGGGACCCCCCTATGAGATACTTGGGGCCGGGCGATCGAGGAAATGATAAAACCTCCCCAACAGCCACCGTCTTGTCTCCTTTTTCACCATCGCCCTCGCCATTGTCGACCCTTCCCTTTTATAACTAGAGCCGCCTTTCTCGACGACTCTAGACTTGACCTGGTGCCAGTTGGTATCTTTCTTCTTTACTTGAGATTCCTTCCTTACCCTACTTTTGTCATAAGTATACCACTTTCACCATGGATGCGCTGTGAGTATCCCTTATATCTAGACGCAAATTGCGCCAATGCCTCAGCAACACTTTTCTAACCCCATTTTCTACAGAAACGCGACCTCTTTCGCGTCCTTCAACCAAACCAAGGATTACTTTGTCGTCCTTGAGGAGGTTTCCAAGTACAATGTCCAGCTCAACATGGTCGAGAAACTTTGGGCCGTACGTCCACCTGATCCCTACATCGCGAAAACGAGAAACAACAATACTAACACTCGATTCAGGCCTGGTACCTTTGGATGCAGAACGACACCCTCGCGACCGGTATCATGAGTTTTGTTCTCCACGAACTTGTCTACTTCGGCCGCTGCATTCCCTTCATGCTGATGGATTTCATCCCTTACTTCCAGCAATTCCGAATCCAGAAGCAAAAGATTCCCACCATCAAGGAGCAATGGGACTGTGCCGCCATTGTTCTCATCAGCCACTTCACCGCCGAACTCCCTCAGATCTGGTTCTTCCACCCCATCGCTACCTACCTCGGCATGGACTACGGCGTGCCTTTCCCTCCTGTATGGAAGATGGCTCTCCAAATCGCTATTTGCTTCGTGATGGAGGATGCTTGGCACTACTGGTTCCACCGTGCTCTGCACTACGGTCCCCTCTACAAGGCCATCCACAAGATGCACCACACCTACTCCGCTCCTTTCGGTCTCGCCGCTGAGTATGCTTCGCCCATTGAAACTGCTCTCCTCGGAATTGGTGTCGTTGGATGCCCAATTGTCCTCCTTGCTATTACTGGCGAGCTCCACCTCTTCACCATGTACACCTGGATCGTTCTCCGTCTTTTCCAGGCCATCGACTCTCACAGCGGCTATGACTTCCCCTGGAGTCTGCGCCACATCCTCCCCGTCTGGGCTGGTGCTCATCACCACGATCTTCACCACGAGAAGTTCATCGGCAACTACGCCTCCAGCTTCACCTGGTGGGACTACTGTCTGGATACCGAGGCCGGTGCCGACGCTCACAAGCGCCGCCGCGAGAAGAAGCTCGCTGCCATCAAGGCCCAGAAGCAGCAATAGACTGCCACGGAGAAAATCCGGCACGACGACAAATGATCGATTGCGGTGAATCGAGTCTGGGTAGCCCAGGATTTTACGACCATAGACAAAAGAGAAGACTGTTGATCATGATGGAGACTTGGACGATCGCTCGGCGGACATCATAGTCTGCATCACTACACTCGCGACTCGAGCATTCGCATGGCGTTTGGGGATGTTAACTAAGAACGACTTTTTACGCTTGTATATACAAAACATTGCCCAGGAGAGGCTTTTAGACATATTTAATAATCAACATCGTTCGTTGTCTAATTATTACCGCGAATCTGCAGAGCCTGTCATGACGATACCTCGTCACTATCACAGTTGATAGCCTGTGTAGAACCTTAGAAGTCTTGTTATGGATGCCAGTAGACTCAACACACACTCTAACTCGGAGTTTTTGCAGCTGCATAGTATCGTCTTCGTTTTCGTCTTTAGTGAAGCAGTTCTACAGTACGAGATACTGACCTCAAAACGCATTGTTTATCATTTCCTCTTGGGCGTACAGCAGTCTCCCGCTGCTCCAGCAGCTTGATCCGCCAAGCCACGGATTGCACAACTTTGATCCCCCACCTCGGCCGTGGATAAAGTTTCCGGCTCCGGAGGTAGCTCGCCTAGTTGTGCCGCGAGAGCGTCGCACTGCGTAGCCATGGCAATGTCTTTGTCAGAGAGACCAGCTGGGTTATGCGTTGTCCAACGGATGAAAGTGGTGTTGTAAACCTTGATTCATGCAGTGAGTTGGTTGTAACGGCTCGAGTGTAGAAACGGACTCACGTTGGACCATTCGGGATGGTGGTTCTTGATTTTGCATTGAAGAGAAACTCCCGTCATGAAATCCTGTGATGAATTAGCCAGTGGCTCGTGCCTCTTGTCTGCATCTTCACAACTATAAACCCCCAATGGGACATATGGCTGGGATTGTTGCCAGCTCAGTAGCTATACTTACCCACGTCTTTCCAAAAGTCTTGAATTTGAACTGCCTCTCCAAGGCAGTGCCGTCTTTAGCCAATGTCCATCGCCCACCTTCTGAAGTGAGCAGTGCATTCAGCGCGGGCGTTACACTCGCGCTGTCAGTACCAGCGGAAAATCGTGGCTGAGCCATTGATGATGCAAAGCGGAATAGTGATGGAAGACGGGCTGAGGTTTGAATAGGGCGCATTGTAGGAAGAGACGAGTTGAAGTTGCCAATGATAGTGGGTTGGTTGATGAGGCTGAAAGGATTGGACGATGAGAGGCGAGAATGGAGTGAGAGACAAGATTGAAAGTACTTTTCGCATACACTTTTATTGGTGGGTTGGTGTGTACCCACTAACACATCCCTTGATCTCATCGACATAAAGTATGGAATATTGTTACATTTTAATGGTTCCCAAATAAAGTAAAGGAAGTAGAGGAGTTTTGACTCTACTAGTCGTCCCAATTAAGCGTCCTGGTAGTCTCCGTCGTTAAGCAACTGGATCAGTCAAAGAAACCACGAGATCAAGCACGAGACAAATTGCAGAGTGAGTATCTGATACAATGGCTACCTCTTTAGTACCAAGGTATAACAGAACCACTGCACACCCTCACTAGTACCTAGGTAGATATAATAATGCCTATAACGGGTAGATTGTTTAATACGCCACTGCAGTACATCCGTTGGCTTGACTTGTAAGTCAGCTAGGCATGGGTTTTTTGCATTTCTTTTTATCAAGCCGTATTACACCGTCTACTTACACCATTCCAGCTTGCATCTCTTAGACATTATTAGGGGCCGGAAAGCTCGGAAGAGGCTCCAAACTTATTGGACAGATTTAGCGTGATGAGGAACTTGGAGGAAATGCTTTTATCATTATTTAGCAATACGGAACCATATGTATGTAACTGGAGTTAGGTATCTCATGTGGATGGATCGATAGATTACAGCATACCTAGCCAGCCACATAAAAGCTTGAAGAGTTGGCTACCTTAACAACTAAGTCAGCTAAAATCTTATCCCAAGTAAAATCACAAAGGAAACAACCGGATGCTATTGGTCGAACAGGATTAACCAATTGTGCAATCTCTGAGTGGCAGTACCGAACAGATGTGAATGTGTCTGTGACACTTCTTACCAATCAGAAGCTTGGAGGGACATTGAGACTTTGGCTCCTGCAACATGGCCAAAAGTCAACTACCACCATGCATGGTTTTGTTACGGGATTCAAGGTCGTATTGATGTCTGATCACACGCCGAAAGCCAGATTGAAATGCTCCGAAGCTTAAATGAATGTATGTACCTAGGTAGGTATGCGTAAACGCCATGGCAGCATGGATAATTGTCTTGAGAGTGGGGCTCTGCACATGAGACATGAGGAAGGTGCAAGCACGGTGGCCGAGGTTAGGTGGTCCTAGCTCCTTGCTTCTTGTCTTCTGCCCGCTGACAAATATTTTCCCTACTGCAACAACGTTCCTTTCCTGCATCAGTCAGCAAATCCATCCAATCTTCTAATTCGAACCCATCGTTTATTCCCATCGCGTCAAGTATCAGAACGGCCGGTGTCGGAAACAAGAAGAGAGATAGAAAGAAGGGTTTTGGGTTTCGCTTTTGATAAGAAGACTGCCTGGAATTTGAACGATTCTCACCAAAACAACGTTGGCCTCAGTTGACGCGTCTTTGTTACTCGAATTGAGGCTTCACCAAGATTCCATCACGGCTGAGACAGTTTACTTAACATCAAACCCCAACACAGAGAAGTTCGCGCGCGTTTTGGACTTCCGCGCAAGTCGTCGTCAGCACTCCAGGCTTGTTCTAGTCGATACTGTCAGAACCAGAGACGTCCTCGAGTTCCGCACACACGTGTGTACAGTAACAACACCCATCCGCCATCACATTACAGAAGCGAGCAAGCGACAAGCGAGCGATAACCATACCAAACTACCTAAACCCATCTAAGCTCAGTTTAGCCTAGTCCGTCAAGCAAAGCGGAGAGCAGAAGCGTCCCCGGCCCAGCCACGCCATTTTCCGACTTGGGTCACCACTCACACGCTCATTGAAAAGGCCCACGGATCCAGGTTACATAATCCGTTCCTCTTCCACCAGCCTCTCTCCTCACTCGTCTCCGTCAGTCAGCGTCAGGTCCCCCTCGTCGCAGTAATAATCATCGCCCTGGGTCACCACTACTTGGATGCTGAGTCAGACTCTCCTCCCCCAGAGCTTAAGCATGCAGAACTCCTCAGCAAGCGGCGCCAATAATCCAGGTTAGTTCAGATAATACTCTCTCTCTCTCTCTCTTTCTCTTTCCTTTCTCGTTGCGTCTCGTCCGTTTCTTTATTCGAGTGTGTGTTGTTCTGAAACCACAACTCTATCTATTATCTGCACTGCACTGCGCCTCTCATTGGCTTTGGTCTATTGCGACACTCATAGCGCTCTCTTGTATCTCTCGACCATCTGAATAGCATCCTTGTCGCGTTTTCGCGCAACCCGATATACAATACACTTAGAGCTCCTTATCCTCATCACTTGAACGCAATACCCATTTCCTGCTCTTTCGGCTTCGCGTCTACTCCAATTACCGTTGGCATAGCTTCTGAGCGCATTGGCTAAAAACCGACCCCTCTAAATAGAGCAGCATTTGCGCGCACAGCTCGAGCTACTCAAGAACCACGACGCGACAGGCTCGTCCTCGCCAACCTCTCCTGCTCCTCGTGATACTCGGCATCAACCACTTCAGCCGGCTCCTGCGCGGCCGTCGAATGGCTTCGATCACTCGCCCAATCCTCAAGATCAACCCCGAGCTCTAGCCGCCAAAGGCGAGGTTGAAGCTCATATTCACCCTGACCTTCGCGCCCGGGCCAACAACGCACCCACCGCAACCATGATGCCTATCGTTCCTCCATCTGGGCACAGCCCAGGCGCCTCGGCTGGCCCATCCAACGCTCCAATTGCCTCCATGCCCCCGCCTCACATGTCGCCGGACGACCATGGTGACGGTCGCAGCAAGGCTAAGCGTGAACTATCTCAGTCAAAACGTGCAGCGCAAAATAGGGCCGCTCAGGTAAGTAAAGAATACTGGCTTGTTGCTAAGCAAGATCATTTTGCTGCTTGTTGAGCCGTTTGACCAACAATTCATCGATAGAGAGCATTCCGACAGCGCAAAGAGGGTTATATCAAGAAACTCGAGCAGCAGGTACGCGAATACATGGACATGGAGCAATCTTTCAAATCTCTCCAGTCAGATAACCAAGCGCTGAGGGAGTATATCGTCCACTTGCAATCGCAGTTGTTTGATGCGACAGGCGAATACCCACCACCTCCTCACAACGTTGATATTGCTCAACCTGCACAACAACCGCCAGCACCCGCTCCAACCCCCGCTCCAGCACCCGCTCCGGCTCCGGCCCCTGCACCTGCTCCTATTGCTTCTGCTCCTACCGAACCAGCTTTGGAAGCTGTCGCGCAAGCCGTTGCAGGCCTCGCGGCTCAGGAACAGATCGAGCGTCAACAATACCCCACGGCGCACGAATGATGAGTTATGATAATGTAAGTCAAAGCTTAGTCCTTGATGGATGACGAGAATATCTAACGAGAGCAGATTACTTACAACACCAAAACACACAGTGGCTCTACGATAATAAGAGCAATTGAGTTCGAACCAGCACTACGAAGAACCGAGTCGATTCCAAAGAACGCGACAGAAGTAACAAAGGTGGTTTTGATATCCAAGAAGGTGTATATTTTGCGAAACACTGACAGAAAGGCGTAGTTGGTAAGTGAAAAGGCTGTGCCAAGCCGGCCAATGCCCTTGGCTACATGGAACTCATGTGTGATGGCGAGAATTACTATTGATATGATGGTTCTGTCCTTCGGGGCACCCTTCGCTTCCGTGATGGACACGGTCTAGGAGCGCAAGAAGCCCACAAGAAACATGCTGGTATAGAAGGAAATTAGCAATGAAGGGTCGATATGATAGAAGCAGATATTTGTTAATGGTCGGAGTTAAGGGGTTGGTAGTAAATAGAGGATCTTGTTTCAGCAACCCACGGTGCTATCGCTCTAAAGATGAAAATCGGGCCTGAGTGTTAAGGTTTAGAAAGAAGAGCAAAAATCGTTTATCGCCGAATGCTTGTTATGTTATACATCCAACAACATGTTCATCGAGAGTTGGTATCACAAACATTGGCAATTGGCCAATAAACTCACACTACGGCAGTCCGCTGCTGAACCCTACCTCTAAACTTCACTGACCGATACTTGTCCTTCATCCTTTGGCTTACTTTGTTAATACGTTGAGATCAAGGCCGGATCATTTGACTCATCTCGCTAGAGCTCGTACTTACATAGCCGCATATGAAGTTGACGAGTTCTGCTTCGCTACGAATACTGCAATGGCTTCAGAGCCGCAACTTGGGTGGATAAATCCAGATTACAACGTAAATGACCCGTTTCGACTATGCATCACGAGAGTTTACACATGACACTTCAAGATGTAGTACCTAGGTAGGCACTGTTGATCACATGCACTGATGGCGCCTTCGAAGTCATGGCGGACTGTCTGATGTTGACTCATGCAATACTCAAAATCATTCCATTGGGCAATTTGTACTATCTTTCTACAGATAGGCTACTGGTCATGCTCGCATCTATTCAAAAGACCGAGCTGAAACTTTCTGAACTGAAGAAGGCAGAATTACAGACAACGCCTACCATGCACTGCTCGGTTGCTACAGCAGAGACTATGTGCATACTCATGGGTATACGACTGAGCGATGATGCTGCACTTTGCCATCGAGAACTGGTCTCTCATGGGTATTAACATCAGGATAGCTATACGTATGGGCACACATCATGAGCCATCCCGCTGAACCAACACCCGGCATTTATCAGCTGAGTGTTGACGACGGACTTGGACGTTCTGTATAGCATATATTTCTTCATCCATAGGTTTGGCTACCTTGCATTACAAAAGAACTTCCACTACGATACACGTCGACCATCCTACTCAACAGATGATGAACTTACGATAGAAGTTGATGATCTCCCACCTGAGACTATTTTCAGAGCCCCATAGGCCGGTTTTCACATTCAGAGGCACAGGGCGATCAACGCAGCAGCTAAGATAGAAAACATTGTAGAAACGGTGCTTCCATTATTAACTGCCATTCCTGGCCTCGAAGCTAAGATTCAAGGAACCATCGATGCCTTGCCTACTTGACTGAATCTTCAGTCGCTGAAGGAGTCAATCGCCGACAGACCTTCCATCATGCTGAATCAGAAAATAACCATCCCAAAGGCCATATTCCTTCTCTATCACTGCAGCTTCATCCATGCTTTGACTGGAGAAGATAGCATCAGGTCCCACAGGCCATGCATTAAGGCTGTTGTAGTCATTCTCGAGTATCAGTGGCGCATGAGTCAGGAGACCTAGTCCAGAAGATCACCGTGGCCAAATACATTTGGATGTAGAGTTATGACCAATCGATTGAGCTGAAAGGGCTGTGAAAGGTATCTCAGTCTTACTGGAGCAGAATCAAAATTTCGAAACCTGCCTGAGCTCATTCATCTGGTACCGAATTCACGTTTCTTAAAACGTGCTTTGGTTGCTCATCATCGTCGGTGTGTCCGAGTCTTTCTCTCTTGCTTCGACACCATGGACTGGATGGGGGTTTTTGTCACGCTGTGAGCTAGATTGGAAGGCATTGTCTTTCGGTAGTTCCGAGGTCTTCCAACAACATAGGTTAGTAGCCAATTAGAAAATTCAGAAACATGTAGTGATGTGACTGTTGGATTTTTGGATAACATCAATGCGAGAATAAGAATACCTTGATTGACGAAAGTGGGATGCTCGCCCCATATTCACCCAGAAAGCTGCGTTGCTCTGGCCTAAAAATATCCTTCCCTGCCCTTGGAAACTGCATGGCACGGAAGGCGCTGTGCTTATCGATAAGGCGGTGGGATATATGATATCCATAGAATTGTGTTTTAGCTTCTTTTTTTGTCCAGACTGGGCTGACAAATCGACGTCACGCCACAAGAATTGCAAAAGGCTTCCCAGGTCGAATTGCTGTTAGTTTCTCGATTCCTGAATACATCGGCATTCATTTGTTGACGTGGCTTATAGATTATCTGCTTGCTGTCCTCCGGAAGCCGAATTGGAGTCCCGCCTTATTACTTGGGTTACCCTAATTCTTTTAGCAGTCACACCCAACCAAACACGGTGACACACATCCATTCATTCATATCTACCACTGAGTGGCACCACTCAATGTCGAGTGATCCCAACGATCAACAGCAGGCTGTTGCCCCTGCCTCATTATCCGAAGGAGGCTCTGCTGGGCCACCTAAAAAGATCCCAAAGGGTGTAGTACTGGGCCCTGATGGCAAGCCGTAAGTTTTGTCGCAATCGACATCCTGTAAATGGAGCCTTGTTTAACCGACCCTTGTTCAGATGTCGAAACTGCACTTCTTTCGCTGCTTGGGCTTCTCAAACAAAGAGCACACTAAAACAAGATGCAGGAGCAAAGGCTCAGCGTCCTCCAGCCGAGTGCCCTCCTGATGTTGAGGTACTAGGCCGAAGTACATGGACGCTGCTTCATTCTATTGCAGCACAATACCCAGAGAGGCCATCTACTGGCCAGAAATCAGATCTTTTGAGTTTCGTCGGTCTATTCTCCAAGTTATATCCATGCTGGGTATGTGCCGAGGACTTCCAGGGCTACCTCAAACGTGAAGCGCCACAGGTCAACAGCCGGGATGAGTTTGGCAAGTGGCTGTGCGGCGCTCATAACGATGTCAACCGTAAGCTGGGTAAGCCTGAGTTTGACTGTTCCAAGTGGGAGGAACGGTGGCGGACAGGTTGGAAGGATGGCCGATGCGACTAAGCTGTCGCTGTCGCTGTCCTGACCTGAGCGAGCCGAGCTGAGGTTAAGGCTGGCTGTTGGATCGGCGGTCGGGCCGGGGGCTTAGCGCGCGTGTCGATACAAGAGATGGGCATTTCTCAAACTCGACTCATTGTGGTTCCAAAAAGCAAGGGCCTTCGGTGTGCGGTGTACGATTGCGGAATGACATGATGGACCGTTGGACGTTATGTGGATACACGTGGTGGATGCCGGACCGATGAATAGCAACGACATCTGTTACAGACACAAAGAGAATAGCATGTATAATATGGTAAGGTTAAGGACCGGAGATAGAACTGCATACATAAAATCTCATCTCAGGTTAGTTGGATGTATAGTTTCACAACCTAGAACGAAACGAGGACTACAATTCATTAATATTCACAGGGGCCATCGCTACATGACTCTCAATATTTTTCATTGCTAGTTAAGGTTCTGTGAATATGTATCAATAAAGCCGTCAGAAATGTGGTGTAAGCTAATTATTGCGAGGGAAGCAGTCGAACTCAGGATCCAAATAAAGGTAGAAATTCTCATGGATCGGATCTCGCCAGTTGGTACCCTTGCATCGTGCTGTCTCGACCCGAGCATCCCTGTTGTTTTCGGAGAACTCCCTTTAGGCGCGATAAGAATGATCTGACATCCATGACAACGCCGCACAACGTAACTACCGGGCCGTTATTTTGGCAAAAGAAATGAAAATCAAGCTGTACCGAAACGGTTCTGTATGGCAAGGCTAGGGTCATGGTGGTGTATGAATTAGTATCTAGATTTCTATATCTCGGGTTACCTTACCCTACAACGTCAGACCACATATGCCATTGCCCCTCGCTGAATCCATGCTCTCTATTCGCGGACGACAAGAATTAATTATCATGGTCCCGCAAATTGTAACACGATATCGGTTTGGCGTCCATGAGTATTCGACGGCAGGGAGCGGAAAGCATAGGAAAGTAAAGGCTTGTCGATAGCACGTTATAGTTCGGCATGAGCTTGATGGAAGGGCCTTTTACGGATATGTAATGCCTGCAGCGAGTGATCCTGATTAGTTATCGTTGTGTTTTATGATTGCATGTCATCGTTTGATCAATTGCGATATCGAGTATAACGACTTATGAATGGATGGACAGGATGGTATTTGATTGAGATATTTTCTCGGTGTAATGCATGGTCGTCTCTTGCCTCCATGACTACACATACGTAGCTGCTGACAACCATGAACGTAACGTTCGTATGCAAGATGCAGTGTAATGCGTTGCTGCTCCCTACCGGAGTAGACAGGTTGTCCGATAGATGTGTTGCAGTACATAATTGCACTTGTTAATCTTCAGCATGGATTGGTACATAGAAAATTGCCGATTAATGGACATCCACCGCCGTTGCCCATGTTAAAACGACAAGAATACGTGGTTCCTGAATATGATACGCAGTTAACCTGTATCTGTTAGCAATTGCCGTGGTTTACTGTGACGACGCCATTGTCCATTCCAAGTGGTGATCTTTACGGCATGGCCCCGGCCAACACTCGGCCGCACAGCTCCGGACTACCCGGTCAGTGAGGGACATCGTCTTCAATAACCACGTCAAGAATGTAAGGACACAGTCGCTAGTAGACGGTATTATGTTCAGTGGATTAACTACTGCAACCATATTGTCAATGATATGTTTTAGTGTCTGGTTTTGGCAGTTTTCCTTTCTTTTTCCATCGTGCTTGGCGGCATGGTCCCGTAAACGCCCCCCCCCCTGTTGAAGAAGCATGCGATTCCTTTGGAAGAGATCCACTCATCCTGTAGCATTGACAACATACAGCCTAAGAAGTGTTTCTAGACGTTCTTAGACCCGTTCACCTTTCAAGTCTGCCCGATTAAGAGGGCCCCGTTTCAAGGCACATGGCATCATATGATTTTCTTTCCATGCTTGTCGTAGTTCACCGTGGATTCGACAGTGAAAATCACAGTACCGAAAGAAAGAAAGATACGGGAGAGATAGAGGGCTACTGCATCTACTAACCATACGGGTCGTTAGTAGAAGAGCCGCCTAACCTCCCGTTCAGTGGCGCTGACAGGACATTACATCACCACTCATCACACACCCATTCACTGAATTATGCTCACCACTAGGTATTTTCCATCCGAAAGCCCACCTAGGTAGGTATCCAAACCAATAGCTAAGGTAGATAGTAGGTTATTAGTATCGCGGTTTCGGCCGCTCGACTACGGGCGCGAGCGATAAAATATCGTGATTTTAACCCAAGAGTCATGGGCAATAGCAACACGATTGATCTCCTTGGCTTATGTCCGCCTTGTCTCCTTGACAGGTCCGATTATACTCTGGGTCCAACTCTGGGTCCAGGTCTGGGCTACCTGTGTGCATGCAGTAAGTATGGTCTTATTTTTGGGCAATTCATCAGATCAGATCAGATCAACCCATTCGAGGTTTGGAAGAGAGGGAGCTCGCAAGGGTCCCCCATTGGTGAAGCGCTGGCTGCTGCACCGTACTGTACGCGCCTCCACTATTGGAAGCTTCAACTACTTGCCTACCTTCCTTGATATGTACTGTTTTTGGTGTCGTCAATGGAAGGTATAAACACCTTCCTTTCCCCTCCTCTGTTATGTCTTCTCTTCCTTCCTCATCATTCCATCGATCACTCAATCAATCATCAACCAACCATTCCAATTCCTCTTTTTGGTTGTCTTGGTTACTTCCAGCCTAGACATCTCACATCACATCTCCTCCTCATACAACCTATAAATAAGCCTCGAGCTTCTCTCATCTTTTACCCCTCCAAGCCAACCTTATCTTACCTACAGCATTCCATAACATACCGATCAAACCGCAATCATGAGCAACAGTAGCCTCCAAAAGCCAATTGACGTGGCTGAGTACCTCTTCAAGCGACTCTACGAGGTCGGCGTACGATCTATTCACGGCGTCCCAGGCGATTACAACCTCGTCGCTCTCGACTATCTTCCTCAATGCAACCTCAGGTGGGTCGGCAGTGTTAACGAGCTCAATGCTGGTAAGTTTCATCATGACTCCACTTCATCTGAATAGCTTCATCATGATACCGTTTACTAACAACAACTCCCAGCCTACGCTGCCGATGGTTACGCCCGTGTTACCAAGATGGCTGCTCTCATCACCACCTTCGGTGTTGGAGAGCTCTCTGCCATCAATGGTGTTGCTGGATCTTACTCTGAGCACATCCCCGTTGTCCACATTGTTGGATGCCCCTCTACCATCTCTCAGCGTGATCAAATGCTACTTCACCACACTCTCGGCAACGGTGACTTTGACGTCTTTGCCAACATGAGCTCTCAAATCTCGTGCAACGTCGCCAAGCTCAACAAGCCTTCTGAGATTGCCGAACAGATCGACACTGCTCTCCGCACCTGCTGGCTCCGCTCTCGTCCTGTCTACATCATGGTCCCTACCGATATGGTCCAGGAAAAGGTTGAGGGCGCTCGCCTCGACACCCCTATTGACCTGTCTGAGCCAAAGAATGACCCTGGCAACGAGGACTTTGTTGTTGACGAGATCCTCAAGGCCATGTACGCCGCCAAGCGCCCTGTGATCTTGGTCGACTCTTGCGCCATCCGCCACCGTGTTGTCGAAGAGGTTCACCAGCTTGTTGACAAGCTAGACCTCCCTGTATTTGTTACCCCCATGGGTAAGGGTGCAGTGAACGAGGACCACCCCAACTACGGCGGTGTCTTTGCCGGTGACGGCTCTCATCCTCCTCGTGCCCAGACCATCGTCGAGGAATCTGATCTCCTTCTCACCATTGGTGCCCTGAAGAGTGACTTCAACACTACTGGTTTCTCCTACCGCACATCTCAAATCAACTCAGTTGATTTCCACAGCACTCACTGCAAGGTCCGATACTCCACATACCCCGGCGTTGCCATGCGCGGTGTCCTCCGCAAGATCATCGACAAGGTCGACCCTAAGTCTATGCCTGCTCCTTCCATTCCCGAGGTCAGGAACGAGGTTGAGAAGAACAACGACGACTCCGAGACCATCACACAAGCCTGGTTCTGGCCTCGCGTCGGTGAATACCTCATCCCCAATGACATTGTTGTCACTGAGACTGGTACCGCGAACTTTGGCATCTGGGACACTCGATTCCCTCGTAATGTCACCGCCCTCAGTCAGGTCCTCTGGGGCAGCATCGGATGGTCTGTTGGTGCCTGCCAGGGTGCTGCTCTCGCTGCTAAGGATGCTGGCAAGGACGGCCGAACAATCCTCTTTGTCGGTGATGGATCTTTCCAACTGACTGCTCAGGAGCTGAGCACCATGATCCGACATGGCCTCAAGCCCACAATGTAAGTTATCAAAGTTTCGGAGCTGTTGTTTCCTAGACTAACTTTGTCCTAGTTTCGTCATTTGCAACGATGGTTTCACTATTGAACGATTCATTCACGGCATGGATGCTGTCTACAACGACATCAACAACTGGAAATACAAGGACCTCGTCAGCGTTTTCGGTGGCGAGAAGACTTGCAAGACCTTCCAGATCAAGACTAAGAACGAACTCAACGAGCTCCTTACCAACAAGGAGTTCAACGCTGCCGAGTGCTTGCAATTTGTCGAGCTCTATATGCCCAGGGAAGACGCTCCCCGCGCTCTGGTTCTGACCGCTGAGGCTAGCGCCAGGAACAACGCCAAGAAGCACTAGACGGTTACATTAATTGATAGACGCGGTTTGGAAAGTGGTCTTGCTCAACGGATATTCAGGATGACTATCCGGCTGCACTTGACCCTTTGGTTGGAGTCTCTGTTTGGCTAACTATAATGGTTTAAATGGTTCATGTTCTAGAATGGGCACGATTTTTTATGTTTTATGTATTTCAAATTGAAAAGCGATTTTCTCAACTCCTTGCCGGCTCACATGTTTGTCTCGTAGGCACCATAAGCTTCAGTTTATAACTCTCATCAATAAGTTACTCGATTTACACAAGTGTTCAATAAATAAACCCCAACAAAATAAAGGCATTGTGCCAGAAAATTCCGGAAATACAAATTGTCATATTGGAAAGTCAAATTTCAACTAGTTTTTTTTTTAGTATTGTATCATAACATTCAAGATTTGGGTTGTTCGATCATCTTAGCCTACAAGGTAGACAAAACGCACCACGTGATTCGCTCGCGCCAAAATTCTCCACGCGCAACGACCTCAAGCTGGATCAAAGTCTCTTTAAAACTAACATCAAGGCTTAGGTAATTATTCACTTCATTTAAGAACTACTACGGCAACGGTCAACAAGAATCCCATTTCACACATATCATCTATCTACCACGACACAGTAGCATTATGAGCGACAGTGCTGGTAAGCGGAAGCAGGGCCCTGGTGGCAATGGCCAACCCTTTAAGAAGAGCAAGGTAAGCACGAAGGATGAGCTATTGTTTACAATTAACCTTTCAGCCAGACTTGGAGGGTCTGTTGAATGGCTTCTGCGAAAGAAGTGAGCTGACATTGATCACAGGGAGGCGCGTCTGGCAAGTGGCAGACGGCACACCAAAAAGCCAAGAAAAGTGAGCAGATGGAGCTAGGGAGAACCCTAGAGGTTGAAGATGCCGGTATTTGGGTGACTTACGCGAGAGGTATGAGGGGCAAGGCCATAAGGGAGTTCAAGGCTGTCTGCGACGAGGTATGCCACTCGCCCACTACAACTCACTTGTCTGTTGTTTGTTAGTATACATGTTTACTCAACTAACCTGATGTAGTACGGCGAATCGCTTTTTGGGGTACAAGCTCCGAAGGAAGATGGAGAGGGCGATGATGTTGAAGATGGTGGTGACATTGAGGCTTCCATCGAGAAGGAATTGGCTAGTCTGTCACAGCCAAAGCCCAAGACAAAGCAGACCTTTACAGCAATTGGGACTGGCCTTGACTGTGTCTTTTTCATGAAGACAGTGAAGCCCATCGAGCCTCTCCAGCTTATCGCCAAGATTTGCCAGGATGCTAAGGACTGTCCGGACCCGATGCAGCGCAAGACCAAGTATACCAACCGCTTAACACCCGTCTTTGACACGGACAAGGCTACCGACAAGGGTATCGAGCGTGTAGCTCGGACTGTGATGGGCCCGCACTTTGAACTCAAGAAGGAGTCAGGAGAGGATGCTCCCACAGCTGAGGCAGTTTCTTCAAATGAAGAGACTGATGGCTCTGCAGCCTGCACGGTAAGTTGATGATATGATTTGCAAGCAGTGTCGTCTGATGAATCTAACAACCCCCCCTTACAGTACGCCATTAGGTACAACATCCGCAATCACACCGCCTTCAAATCGAGCGACGTGATAAAGAAGATTGCGGATTTGGTCAACCCTAAACACAAGGTCAACCTAAGCAATCCCGACAAGGTGGTATTGGTTGAGATTTTCCAGGTAAGCGGTCCCCCCTCCTTCGCGTATTCCACCTATCGCTGTGTCACAGAAGTACTATAGACTAACTAGCGTCAAGACGTTCTGCGGAGTCTCGGTTGTCGATGGAAAGGAGAGTGAGGAGCTGAAGCGTTACAATCTGAACGAGCTGTACAAGGTGGCTTTGGATGGTAAGAAGAAGGAGAGTAAGCCTGCAGCCGAGAAGGAAGCTGCGGCATCAACATAAACTTTGAGTCACTGGTGTATGGAAGTCTGCTTGTGACTGCGGTAGTTGATGGACCAAGCGAGCCGACCGTTTTATCTCATGGCTACACAGCAACCGTCTGATTCGCGCGGTTCGGGCGAGCCTTCAATGGTGCCGTATGAGAGTTTCCGGCACGTTTTATGCGTTACTTAAAGGACGTCAAATATCTGCCGAGATAGATTCGCAGGTTTTGCTATGCTGGAGTTGTAAAGCATCCACTTGAGCTCATTATGAAAGCATGGGTACGGTGGCCGTTACAACTCTGGAGAGTAACAACGCAACCTTGAGTTTGCAAGGTTTGGTTGGCTTGAAGGGTGCGAAAGGATAATTACTTACGCGGCCACGGAAGGATCATCGCCGGTGGGCTGGCACGCATAGGACGAATGGGCATATATCATCGTATGCGTCAGTAGACAGAGTTTCATGGAAGTCCGAAAAAGAACGGGGTTTCTACAATTGGGTTCATCCCTAGAAGAACTTTTGTCGCTCCATAGTCCAGGTTTCATAAGCTGCTGCCACCTTAGGGACCGTTTTTAGCGCACGACTCAGGATATTGTTGTCCAGCCCCAGCTTTGTTGTACACACATGACACACGGGATGGGACGTGCCGTAAGGCTAGGTAAGTAGGGTGAGCAGTGCAAGATGATGGATGACTGGACTTGTTGTTCATGTGAGGGGGAGGGGGGGAAAGATGGGATTTGACAAAGAAGTATGGTGAGGGCGTTTTTAGCCATGCTTACATGCCGCGCATTCGCACACATATACTGCGTTGAGGTTTCAGAGGGGCATATTGAGGCCCTCGTATGTTACCAGGAGGATCCTTTTATATCGATGAAACTACAAACAAAGTCAAGCCTGGTTAACTTGGTTCATTTCTCGCCCGCTGCATTCCCGAAATAGTAAAATTAAACCGGGAGTGGCTTGAGACCGGCCCCAATTACTTTAGTTAGTTGTCAGAACAGGTTCCAACTGTAGTATAATAGGCGAAGATTTCTGATAGAGCGATGGTTGAATTGGGAGGTAATAGTAACAAGGTAGTATTGCAGGTACGTACCGAAGAGTAAAAGAACAAACAACCTTCAGGGGATGGGACTTGACAGGGATGGTTTGACTTGACGGAATGCGCTCCAGGTCAGCTTCGCTTGTCTTGGCCAATCATAAATTTCCCGACTCGCTTCTCGATGCACGCCAGAGGCATGGGTTCATTTAGAGTCTGACATTCCGCTCGTCGTCAGTTTTGTCCATGAACGAAGGAAGATGTGTAGAGAGTTGTGACGTGTTATACGAAGATTATGGACAGGTTCTGCTTACACTCACTTGCCGACTTGTCATCCTTCGTATAGTCATAGAACTCTAATAGAATAGTTCCAGTAAGTAAATAGTTTACTACAGAACAGTGGGTGTAGTTAAGCTCGATCGAGTGCGGTGATCGTTCCGGTCCGCTTTGCCTATGGCGATCTGTTTCTCGACTAAACCCTTTGCAACAAACAACAAAACAACAAAATTATAAGGGATGAGTTATAATAGGTTTTCAGATCGTCTCGTCTCGCCTCTTTGATCCTTCGATGCTTCTACTACAGTTCTTCGGGGAGCATTCCGCGCCCTTGTGTCTTGGCAAATTGGGGGAGACAAAAGAGGCTTGAAGCTAAAGACTGCAAGCGGTTGCCCACTCGGTAACCTAACAGCTGCTACGTTACTATAACTGAGTGGTGCTGTATAGTGGAAATTTCCCCGTTCATTTCGTTTCCGCCCTTTTTTTTTGGTCGTTTATCGTCAGTCAAGTGCCTTAGTACAGAGTATGTAATGTAGTTTTACTTTCAATGACGCCTCGCTTCGGCTTCACCGTTCTGGCGGGATAGGGACAAGAAAGACCTTGCAAAGCCTGGTTGTTTCCATGATTACAATACATGCATACATTCATCCATGCATGCATTCATGATACGGCCAGGGCTGGCGTCGGGTCCCTACATATGCTGATGCTGCAAAACTCAGGATTAAAGGTAGGAGTCAAAGGAAAAGGGGAAACGGTGAGCTCAGCTGAGATCAGTTCAGCTCAGCCGTTGCCCCAAGCTTCACGATCGTCATCATCATCACCATCATCGTTATCAGGCAGTCGTTTGTTTCTCTTGAAGAAATAAAGTAACAATGCGTTTCTTGCTTGGCTGACTGTACCTAAGCCAGGCCAGGTCTCGCTCGCTACGTCGACCATTTACATCCCCCGCCTCTCGGTTCTAGATTCCGCCCTCGTGAGCGTGGACCCTTCTCAACCTTTACCTGAGGTACCTTTGCTGCTGGCAATTGACCAATCCCCCATGGCCAAACTATCGCATTCCCATAATTCTCGCTTCTCTGCTCTTTTGCTGACCAGCGGTGACATGCATCCCTGTCTAGTCATTCCGCTATTTCCTTCTATTAACATCACCAACCATGCATGATCCTCACTCTCTCGGGTCCGAACGATGCCTGCCTGCGTACCAATGCTGGCGCTTCTCTCGCTAATACACACTTCATCTTCCCTACCCTCGTTGATCCCTACACCAAAGGCACCTTTTTTTTTTGTTCTTGCTTTTTCCTGTTTGAGATCTGATTGCCTGGCCTGTCGCTTTATTCGCTTGCTTTTACATACGCACGAGGCGTTCGAGAAGACGAAGCCAACCCATGTAGCGAAGCTAATAATCAACTTATGATCTCCAACCCTCGCAACCTACCACATATTATCATTCCTTTATATTATCCTCTCACAATCTTATAGAGATCATTCCTAACTCTTGCCCTAAACAAAGTCGACGTGTTAAAGCACATAATTTCTCTATATACTCTCTCGCCTCTGCTGCCATAAATCTTTGTCTCATTCTGTGTTGCAACAGGAGCATCTCCCTGTTTGTGTATTTGTCTACGAGGCACGCATCGCAGACAACAGTTGTACTCGGCTCTACCTTTGAGAGAATCTGTCAAACTCGCCAGAGGCCGAACCCCATTCTCTTATGGATTACTGCAAAGTTATCCTTCAACCCTCGCCAACCATCGCCTTCATCTAGCCGCCACTCTCTTCCCGAGCATCCCACGACCAAACATTTCGCTTCGCCTACTCATATATACCCGTCTCCCTATGACTCGACTGTCGTACCAATGCACCCTTCGGGACGACGGCAGTCTGCCCCTCCTGAGCCATTGTGTTGCGCAAAAGAGCTGCAACCTTGTACATGACAATATCCCCCGTTCGGCCCGAGACTTGGCCTTTACTGAGTCCTCCTCGACTGACCCTACTCCTACCTCACCTCTCATCCCCATGGCGGCTGCTCCGCCAGAGAGTTCCGTCCTCTCCCTCCTCAGTGGTATCAGCCCTCGTCTGTCGGTCAAGGAACTCGAGGTTATCCCTTCAGCTCGATTGCAACGACTTTATAATGTTAAAGTCACCGAGGGCCCAAGTCTTCTACTGGCATTACCTCCACCTCCAGTTATACGCCTGCTGCGATCCGAAAAGTCAACGCTGGGTTCAGAAGCTGCTGTGCTGAAGTGGCTCTCTTCTGGTTCCAGGGAAAGAAAAGTCTGCTCAAGTTCTGTAACGAAAGAATCCATGAGCAAGACCACTGGATTGGTGTTGGGCAGTGAGGCTCCAGATAATATGTTGACTGCGTATCTACCTCTCCTAGTCAGGCATGAGTCTGTCAGCGGCATGTCGCCAGTTGAATACAACCTTGTCCGACCACCACGAGGTGCAGCCATATCCGCACTCTCTAAATCTCTAAGTTCCAGCGAACGGAGGATTGTGGACTTCCAAACCGGTCAACTTCTCCGTCGGATAGCCAGTCAGGTTTCACCAACAAGGAAATTTGGTATTGCTGCCGATGTACTCTCGGTCCCTCCGTCAGTTGTCCATCATCCACCGCGACGTTTTGAGGGAAGCTTGAGCGAGTCAAAGGGCGCTGATTCATGGGGAGTGGCGTTTCATAGCTTGATTGAATCAGTCCTTCGTGACGGTGAGGATCTAACCATTATGCTTAACTACAAGAACGTCCGATATCAGTTTGCTCGCTTTGCACATCTGCTCGATGCGGTGACAAAGCCCAGGCTAGTTGTCATAGATGCCGGAGAAGACTCGAACACATTAGTGTACCGTATCTGCGAAACTTCCAAGAAACCTAAGTCGCCTGCTGAGGACCTGAAAGGGGTGCCAGAGTCTAAACCAGCACGAGGAGCGCCCAGAAGATCGAACCTTGTGAGGAAGAGGCGACCAGACTACAGAATAGTCATCCATGATGATACCAGCGAGAAAGAAGATCGCGCAACACCAGAGGATTCAGTTGGGAAACAAATCGAGCTAACAGGGTTACGACAATGGAGTAACTGTATCTTTGGTGATCCTCTCATAGCCTCCGTC
Organism: Fusarium pseudograminearum CS3096; assembly: GCF_000303195.2. NCBI lineage: Eukaryota > Fungi > Ascomycota > Sordariomycetes > Hypocreales > Nectriaceae > Fusarium > Fusarium pseudograminearum. The sequence continues at coordinate 5,240,917 of NC_031954.1, read as the reverse complement.
TTCAGCAAGACACCGTCGCCCTCGGACGAATTCTGGCGAGGTTTCGATAACCAGATACCGGGTCAAGACACCGCGTCACCCAATATCATCGAAGATAGGGAAAACGCACACATCCGAATCCTGCTATACGAATGCTATCACGCGTTGGTAGCTCTCGTGGGAGAATATTACAGACCCCAGAACGACAGCAGTAAGAAAGAACTTGCGGCGCGAAAACACCTCGCCAGTGTGCTAGCTCAGCTAGAAGAGCTTGACGACATGGGTCGGCAGCGGCGCAGACGCCCCAGTGGTGAGATGTCGCCTGCAAAGAGGCCACGGTCTGGCCAGGAGAGCGAGGAAGATAGTGAAGCCTGACGATACCAAGAGGACGCCGGCTAACAGCTATGCACTGTTGACTTGCAGTGTCTTCAATACACGAATATATGAATATTAGACTCCTTTCACTAGAGTTGATCTGCTAGATCAGTACACACGTAGCAATTTCAGAAGGGTTTTGTTTCTATCTTGTGCCAACCAGATCGCCGTGATGTTTTGCCAATGCATCACGCTTTTGCTTTTCTCTTCCCCTTTGATGAACTGCCACCAGCCTCATCGTCATCATCCATGTCGTTCTCTTCATCTTCGTCTCGTGGGAGTTGGAAGCCCATCATACCTAGCAAATTACCCGTTGGCCCAGCCATACCACCCTGGCTCTTGAAGCTCTCTAGTAGGTTCTTTGCCAGGTTGTAATCGATATCGACTTCGTCCTCGCTATCCTCTCCACCTTCTTCTTCTATATTTGGCAAGCTGGTTTCTCCTTCTTTTTGGCTTGTGTTCTTTAGACGAGGCTGTTTCTCTGCAGCAGGGTCGAGCTTGAGAGCACCGTGTTCGTTCAGCTCAGCTTCGAACTCTGTGGTGAGCTTTTGGATTTCTTCGTCCTCTTCATCCATTACTGGTGGTTCAGGTTTGTGCTTGGTTTTCTTGGGCGTGTTGTTGTTCGAGTCTGTAGATGGTAGGCCCATCATTTCTCTCATCATTTTTGCGAACTCTTCTTCGTCAAAACTGACCTCCTTATCCTCAGACTCACTATCATCGTCGAATTCGTCATCCTCCTCATCGTCATAGTCCATTTCGTCAAGTTCTGCGCCGTCCATTCCAGCACTGTCGTCGTTGAGAAACGCCTCGAAGCGGGAGACGATTTTTCGAAGATCAGATTGCGTGTTCGCGTCTCCAAACCCCGTCTTTGCATCGGAGGCGTTGTTTCCTCTCTTCCCATCCAGTTCCCGTTCGAACTCTTGGTAGTCAATATCCATCCAGGCTTCGCTGTCGTCCCGCTCGGCATCCTTCCATGACTTGATCTCTTCGTCCGAAGGTAGAGCATCAATACCGTCCTCCTCGAGGTCCTCAATGACGATAGCAAGCTCGCGTACGGCTCTGTTTTTACTCTTGTCGGCCTTTGCGGCCAGCATTTCGAATCCACATGTGAGTTTCATTCCGATGTCCAATCTCGCCATGACCTTGTCCGACTCGCCCGAGGGCACCTCTTTTTGCGCCTTGCGGAGCACATCAGCCCAGCTAGGTGGAGTATCGAATCTCTGAGATCGCAGCTGGGCGAAAAGTACTTTACTGAACCGAGCAGATGTCGTGATAAGGTCCTGAGGTGGAAACACTGGCGGTCCTGATGGTGAGATGACACGTTTCAAAGCAATGGGGTCTCGAAGATAGAATGTTTCGACGGCCGGTGCAACTGATTTAGGAAGCGAATGTAGAACACATGCTAGTTTCCTTGGTATAGTAACGAGTGAATGATGGATAGATTCGCCGATTTGTGCCGGATACTTTTCTAGTCGATAGAAGGCCTCGGCTTCAACAAACCCCGAGTGTACAAGGGCTTCGCGTTTTGCTCTGATGATTTCAACTGCTTCTGGAAGCTCAAGATTGCGGGTTTTGAGGCCGTCTTCGTCTTTCACTGGAACGAGTAGGAGATGGCCCGTATTAATCCAAGTTCGGTTGTTATCGATCTCTGGGTTCAACCATCTTGGAAGCACATTTGCAGCTTCGACGAGCAGGAACTCACCATCCGTGTCAAACACCCTAATCCAGAGATTAGGGTGAGACTTGGATAGTTCCCGAAGGATGTATACAATCAACCATTCATCCTCTACGGCATCGCTATAATCGGTGATGCCATGGAGATGCAATAGGCCTGTCGTACCAATTAGCATACTGCGTCAGAATAGCGAACCGTGCAATTCTGATACTCACCTGATTCGTTTTTTAGTGCAAGATTAAACTCATCTTTTTGCCATATATAGTCTTTTGTGAGGGTGTTGGCAAGGTCTATTGCTGACTTTCGAATGTTCTCGATCTGTGACAGTTGCTTTCTGGCATCGAGTTGAGGATCCAGATAGAAAAGTAGGTATTCCACACAATTGTCGGGCAGGTGATTTTTAAATTCTGTCTCTTCTGTTTGGCCTGATTCTTGGGAGGTTTCCTCCTCCTCTATGATTGCAGATCTAAACGACATTGTAGTTTTGAACCTTTGTAAGGCCGTGATTTTGTTGTCTTGTCGAGGGAGACAGACGTTGGGAGTAACGATTTTACGTAGGTCCCAATGATAAGTAGGTACCTACCTGTTAGCTACCGGGTAAGCAAGTTAAACTGGCATCAGCCGCAAAGATGCGCTAATCCTATTATGGGTAGCTAGCTACCTGTAGCTGTGCACAGTAGAAGCCCCACTTGTGCGACACGGTCGTCACGTCCCACGCGTAGAGTGAAAGAAGGTCCCTATGATTCAACTACCCTTTGTCAACCTAGCCCAATCTTCCTCCTTTGTACGGACCGAGAATACTACATCACTGCTAGTATTACGCAGATACGAAATAAGCTACCTCCTTACTCGATATTCGTCTCATTGAATGCTTCCTGTCCATGATCGACCTTCGCGTAAAGGTTTCCCACCTCAAATACCCATCATTTGAAACGTCGCAAGCCCGTGCGCATCGCAGCCATGGCTCCCACCAAACGATCGAGGCGCGATGCTGAAGACGACGAAATTACAGATGTACAGAGAGCGCGATCAAATTATGGGAACGGAGATGCTGTAAGAGCCACAGACACGACCAGTCATCTACACAATCTAACATCTACCCAAGAGAAAACGCGCCAGGGTCACTCTCGATGACGAAAGAACGATAGAACAAACCCCCCGACGTGAGGAAACACCAAGCGACGAGAGCGACGATGACGACGACGACCGCCGCCAACGCAACCCACCCCCTCAAACTCAGTATGAAATGATGCGAGACGACGGCTTCAAGCATCTTGAGCACGCCGACTGGGATGACCAGCAAGCGACCCAGAAGTTGGCCCAGCGGGGTGCTGCTCTAGGCAACAACATGGTGTCTGAAAGTGGTATCATTGAAAGCATCACATGCTTCAACTTTATGTGCCACGAGCGACTGCATGTCGATCTTGGCCCGCTCATCAACTTCATCGTAGGAGAGAATGGCAGCGGGAAGAGTGCTGTCCTTACCGCCCTAACGCTTTGCCTAGGTGGTAAAGCCAGTGATACCAATCGAGGAGGAAGTCTCAAGTCATTTGTGAAGGAAGGTACTGAACATGGAAGCTTGGTCGTGAAGATCAAGAACGCCGGCTCAGATGCCTATCAACCTGACATATACGGTGAAACTATAATTGTCGAACGCCATTTCTCTAAATCCGGCAGTAGTGGATTCAAGATCAAGAGCGCCAATGGTCGAATCATATCAACAAAGAAGCAAGAGGTTGATGAGATATCCGAATGGTATGCACTGCAGATTGGTAACCCTCTAACCGTTCTGTCACAAGACAACGCGCGTCAGTTTCTCAACGCCGCTACACCTGCCCAGAAGTACAAGTATTTTGTATCTGGTGTACAACTTGAACAACTAGACAATGATTACAAGATGTCGCAGGACACACTTGAAAAGACACTCCTGCTCAGGGAGGACCTGGACTCAAAGATTGAACAGGTTAAAAAAGAAATGGAAGACGCCAAACGTCTATCTGAGACAGCACAAAAGAACAAGACAATGCGCGAGAAAGCGCGGCACTACAGAAACCAGTTAGTTTGGTACCAGGTTGTGGAGCAGGAGCAGTCACTCGCCGAATACGAGAAGGACCTCGTAAGACGGGCCCAAACAATCATCGACAAGGAGCGGTATTGTGAGAGCACGACAGAAGAGCTCAGGTTGACCGAAGAGAAGCTCGAACAACGCCGTCAAACGAAGGAAGAACTGGAGCAAGACCGAGGATCCTATGAAGAGAGCATCGTCAAAGCGACGGAAGCACATCGGGAAGCAGCAAAGGACGAATCTGAGTTGCTCATGGAGGAACGAGACGCCCACCAGCGCCTCAAAACAATCAAAGACGACATCAAGGCCTGCAAGTTCAAGATTCAAGAGGAGGAACGCCGATTGAGTCAGTCGACTGGAAACGCTAGATCTGAAAAGGATAACGAGCTTGAGCAGGCCCGGGATAAGGAATCTTTGCTGAGACAACAGATGGAGGAGATACACAACAATCTTCCTGACCTCCAAACTCGGCTCAGCGACGCTGAACAGGAGTCGAAGAAGCTTTCGTACAGCAAAGACATCAAACGTAAAGATATTGTTTCCGTCGAGCAACAAGTTCGCGAACTCAAAGCAACGACCGGAGGCCGGTTTGATGGTTACGACAGAGACATTCGTGATGTGGTCAGTGCAATCGAGAATGAACAAGGATGGGAACAGAAACCCGTCGGGCCTATTGGAGCTCACATTCGACTATCAAAACCCGAGTGGTCAGGTATCCTGGAGCGGACTCTCGGCGAAGGACTCAACGCATTTGTCGTCAGGAGCAAGTCGGACCAAACAAGACTATCCAACTTGATGCGTCGGTTGCGCCTTAAGAAACAACCACCAATCTACATTGCATATGGCGGCAAGATCGACACAAGCAGTCTGGAGCCAGACCCAGCCTTCGATACCATTCTCAGAGTTCTTCAATTCGATGATGATATTGTCAGATCCCAGCTCATCATTGGCAATCAAATCGAGAAGATCATTCTTATTCGTGACCGAGAAGAGGCTCAGAAAGTTATGGTCGAAGGCGTTCCTCCACGCAATGTAGGGGCCTGTCTCTGTTTCCATGATGGACAAAATAAGCGAGGATGGGGTCTGAGGCTCACAAATCGTAACGGCTCGATGGCAACAAGCCCCGTCCAGCCATATACTATGCGGCCCCGAATGCAGACAGATACCGGCCAACAGGTTCGAATTCAGGAGGACAATCTCAAGCATCTAGGCCTGGAGATGGCCGAGATCAACCGAAAGGAACGACAGGCACAGCAGGCAGTTCAACGATGCAGGACAGAGCTTGACAACCAACGCAAAGATAACAGGAAGCTCGAAGGTGACCTTCGCCGAACACAAGCTGATATTGAGCGTATCCAAATGGAGCTGGATGCGTTCGAAGGGGTTGATGGCAGACTCAATATCCTCCGAGCCGAGCTGGAGTCAAGGCGATCCGATGAAGAATCTCTTGGGAATCAGTATGGTGAAATGGCACTATCAAAGCGAGATCTGAAAGCCAAAACCGAGAAGGCTCGCCTGAAGCTTGAAGAAGCCAAGAACAATCAAGAGGAATTTGAGGGCAAGGTTCAAAAAGCGTCCCAGAAAATTGCCACTGCTGAGAACATGAGGCGGGTTGCCGTAGCCAAGAAGAATGATGCTTTCGAACAGGTCGATATTGAGAAAAACGAGAGGCGGCGTGTTGAGGAAAAGAGAGAGCACAAGGCAATAGAGGTGGCGCAGTTCATTGAGCAGGCGACAGAGGCAGTACCAGAACGGGTGCACATTCCGGAAGACGAGACATACGACAGTATTGAGCAAAAGTACACCAAACTCAGAGAACAACTCAAACAACGAGAAGCGCGTATTGGAGCTACGGATGACCAAATATTTGACCGCTCTCACGAAGCCAAAGACCGATACGAAAGCGTTCAGAGGCAAACCAAGGACTTGGATGATACCATTGCTTGCTTGAAGCGTGCCATTCATAGCCGTCTATACATGTGGCGCCAGTTCCAGCGACAGATCAGCGCACGCATTCGTATCCAGTTCAACTACCTTCTCAGCGAGCGAGGTTTTCGAGGTAAAATTGACTTGGACCATAGAAACCGCAAGGTCCACGTCCAGATTGAACCCGATGAGACGCGCAAGAGCTCGTCTGGAAGAAACACAAAGACTCTTTCTGGTGGAGAAAAATCCTTCTCGTCCATTTGCATGCTGCTGTCAGTTTGGGAGGCAATTGGTTCCCCAATTCGATGCCTTGACGAATTTGACGTGTTCATGGACAACGTCAATCGTGCCATTAGCACAAACATGCTGGTAAGTAACCAAAACACCAGACCGATAAAGTATCACGCGCTCTAACATAAAAATTCAAATAGGTGGATGTTGCTCGACGCTCGGTTTCGCGCCAATATATTCTCATCACCCCCAATGCCATTGAAGGTCGGGCGAGGTTGGACAAGGACGTCAAGATTATTCGGTTAGTCCCCCTTCGATTTTGTTGCGGTTATTTATCAGTTGCTAATAATACATGTGCTAGACTTACGGATCCTCGACAACGAACGCTTGATGATTTCCGATAAACGTTGTACTCGATATGTTTCTGGAGTTAGGCGCGAAACGGGTCGTTGAAAGGGCACTCAGAGGATTAGAAGATAAAAGCATGGGTTCAGGTTTGTGGAATTATCGCGTGTGATACCAGAGAACTTTGTAGGACTGTTCTGTACAGGAACGGACAGTGTAGATATGACATTACAATTTGCGCCGGCTAAGGCTTCTATATTCATGGACGATGGTATACATGGTTCTTACAATATTATACAAATGATTCGTTCTCCGCCGTTCTTGGAGGGAGCGTGACTCCCTTAGATCCTGACGCCCTTGCTCCTTAATATGTTGACACCAGCGCTGAGCGTGTATCCAGCCCATTGACCGAACGACCCAACCATGCCGCCGACTGACTTGACTTCGCCTAGTCTTCGCTGAAGGAACCGTCTTGTCTCAACAAAATCGGGGGATCGATCATTCGTCATGAAGAGCTCGCTTGTGCTGTAGATCATGGATAGGGTGGCGCGCTTGGTATACCATGAGGGATCGACGGCTTTGTCGCCAGCAAGGAACCAAATTTCATCGGAGAGTTTGGCAAGCTCTTTTAGAGACTCGGGGACGTAGCTGGGCTGTGCCATAACGGCCAACGCCTGTAAAACAATAAAGTCAGTCTAGGGTATCCCATTGATTCGACATCTGTCCTACCTCTTGCCAGCGGCCCAGAATCTCCTTGTTACCCATAAGTCGCTCCCATGTTAGAGCTTCCACTCTCGCCGCAACACTGGGCTGATCTGCACCAGGGAGAGCTTCCTTGCTGCGAGCTGCCAGAGCTTCGCGCTGGGTAGTTAAATGGTATCGGATCAAGCCAAAGGCACCGTCGGGAATGACACTGGCACTGATGTCGAGGTAACCAGCATCTCTTGCTCCGCGACCAAGGGCCTTCTGAGAGAATCCGAGCTCGGGGACGTGTTTATAGGCAGCAGCAAGAATGGACTTTTCTGCATTGCCAAACGGTCCTGGTGGTGGTGGATGATCGTATGCGTGGAAGGGTCGGCGAGAGTTCAGACCCTGTGTCAACCTCGAGGCGCGCAAGACCGACGTCTTGGGGAGACTTCGAGTGGAAGCTGCCATATTGAGAATAGTTTTATGTTGAGGTATTGTATCGTATTAATTATGACGATGTCGCGATTTGGGCTTCACATGCATCGACCGTTTTTTTTGGAGTTGACGTTTGCGATTTGTTCTATGCTACCTAGGTAGTCAAGTCGTCTCCCAATCACAACGATCTAATGGCACGGGTGGGGGGGACTACGGGAAAGAGCTCGGGCCACTCCGGACTTTGTCTTTATACTGTACGGGATCGGCAGTCAACATTTTCGCTCTAGAGCACCCTACTGTTAGGTACGTTACTGCGAAGCCGTTATCTATAGTCTCGAAATCGTTCCTTGGGATGAAGCAACTCCACTAAAAAGATTCAACAAGAATACTTGCTTCAGATCACAGCATGTGGTATGGAGTGAATGATTACTCTGTGCGTTAACGACTCCTCCAGCACGACATATCAGCATAGCGGAGCTTCGGCACATCCATAGCTTAGTACCTACTACCTACTGCCAAATGTCGTACTTCAGTTACTTCCCTCAATGCAAGTAAGTGAATGCGTCTGATCTGATATGCTTGTAAACGAGATACTTCATGTTACCGTATCCTAGCTCAAGCCGCGTCTTACTAGCATGGATCAGTTGTTCACAATCATCCGAAAAGCCCTAGACTTCCAACCCAAGTCTATCTCCCGTTGCTAAACCGTACAGCCCTGATCCCAAGGGTGACTGTACATATGCTGTAGGTAGTAACAGTACATAGTAGTTGTATCATCTGTTCGTATGCAACCATCATGCAGATGCATGCCAGAAGTCGGATATTTCATCCTGGTCTTCTACTATGTACCAAGGTACGGAGTGAGCTGCGAGGCAGCAGAAAGCCTGGAGTGGAAGTGCGTGCTTGATAGTTACTCCACATTGAATGCTGCTAACGGCCTGAGCGTAGGTAGCTACCTACCTAGGTACATATGTATTACATCGCCGGGGATCCGCAAACAACCTTGATGATCGGATTCTGACCTGGCATGAGCCTGCTTGCGGGTATTAGGTCGCCCGTGATGTTGGTGCTGTATGATGTATGGTATTAGAGCATCGTGGCATCTCCGCCAGGCGTTATACGGCTTGTTCAGCGGTGTCCAAATAACCCGAACGTTTATCACCAACCAATAGCATGTCAAAAAGTCTTCTTACCTGCTCATCAGAATCCTGCCTTGAGAATGTGACGAGACAAGCAACAGGGCAGCTAGCAACCCTGATCCTTCATGCGTTGGGAGGGGTCGACATCGGTAAAGAGCGACTTATTGGTTGCGACTTGCAGCGATAGCTGTTGTGTAACAATGAATCTCTTCGTACGTAGGTGGGGAATCGAGATGTCACACAAACCAATCACGGCTCTCATTGCATGCATTCAGCTGCACATGCGAGCTTGACTAGACACAGTTTCGAAATCGTTTCGGTAGACTGTTCAGCGGACAGCAGGGTTCATCCATTCTTGTGTGGGTTTTGGTGCTGTTAGTGATACCACGGAAAAGTACGGGCAGAGGGAGTTTGTGTCGGTCCCAACTGGATTATCGCTCCCGTAAATTTGGTGAGGTCAATGGTGGCGATGGGAACATCTCGTTTAGAAAACTCGTGGTTTCAGCCCTGCGATAGAAATTGGCAAGTCCTTTTCATTCTTGACCAACAGACCTCGTATGGTGTGAATGTAGAATGTGATGGATCTGAGCTGCAGATCCGGAGACTAAGATGAGCCTGAAATCAACAATTACCCAACGCGACATATCCCTGATCTGCTGCTGTAAATTCGCCTCTCCTTGTTCCTGGTGCTTTGCTAGCCTACTTTAACCCAGCAGGTGTTTAGAGCAGCCCAATAATCGCTCAAGGAGAAACACATTAGGCTGCATTGTGAAACCAGGCAAGCAATGCATAAAGCAATTCGACTACTAAACTTGAGCCATGGATATACAGGATCCGATGAGTACGTATAGTACTATACGTAGTAGAGTGCTTTGATCCGGTAGTAGTGCAGAGCGCCATGTTACTTGAACCTTGAAAGAATGCAGGCGAACCAGAAGTCATCTGCACCTATACAAGACAGCACTCCCAGCGCTTTGCAGAGCCGGACCGCTGATTCTTTCAATACCTGTTGATGATGATCGCTGACGAATCGTCCTGTGAGGTGAGAGTTTGAAGAGTCCTGATTCTCGATGTTGGTGTATATATACTTTCGAGTTGGGATGGAAACCGAGCCTTTAACTATCGGTAACAGAGAAGTGAGCAAGAAGGCCAGTTCTGCTTAAAGAACTGTATGTTAGAGAGTATCTTAGTAGGTATATTGAAGTTCTAACACAGAAGAAAAAACATGATTATACCTGACCGAGGCCATCAAACCAGCAAGTACACGTACAGGCACATACCTGGGTTACAGTCCGAAACTTGCCCGGTGCTGCAAGTCAATAATACTGCTACAACAAACCCAACGTTGACCTTGTGGACTGTACTGTATACAGAAGACTGGCAACGTACTAAACTTTCATGGCACCTCGTGTTATCATGCTCATGTCCAGTAAGCTTTAGAGTGGATCCCATCATGTCCCTGCCCCTGGTCTAACCCCGGTCCCGTGTCCTCATTCGTCGCCTGGTCCTTCCTCATCTCTTGCCCAACGCGTTCTTTTCTTTTTACGACACAAGAAGAGGGAGTGAGAAGAACCTTGACAGTCAGCACTAAAGAGCCACAGACTTCCTCGACCATCGTTTCCTCATCGCTGCCGTCTCCTCAAACCCCCTTGAAAGCGTCAGAAGCCGACATCTCCTGTCCCTGGCGAAAGAAAAAAGCCGACCAGCCTGACCACCCATTTCCTGGACGCTGGTATCTGGTACTGTACCACCACGCCGCACGCCGAGACCCTTTTCAGCCCAGCCCAGTCAAGCCAAGCCTATCCAGCCCGCGCAAGTGAACTGTGATTCATCTGTGGCCTGCATAGTCCAAGGTGCTTGCTTGCAATTTCTATGCGACAGTCGCAGCTGTTGTTGACCATCCGTGGATCCTGCTCGTGGCCTGTCTTGTTTTAGGCCTTGCTGCCCAGGCACTTTTATTAGCCTACAGTATACACACACATTCGTCACCCCCATAGTTACCTATCTTCGGCTCATCAATCGCTCGCTCTCCTAATATTCCACTACGAAACGTGGACACCTACGGCCCGTCTCCGCTCCCCTCCGCCGAGACCTACCCTTCCTAGAAACTGGTCGCGCCAGTTCGTCTGCTGCCCGAACTCGCACCCGTCACTCGTCGCTCACATTACCTACCAACCTACCTTATTACGCGACAAGGACACCCACCCCAACCAAAAGGGACATTTCTTTCTGTACATCCAGACAGAAAGACAGACAAAACGTATTACACACGCGATTAAACCACAATCACAATGGGTATGTTGATGATATCTTTCGTTTGCTTCCTCTGTTCCTGGTTCTTCCCGTGGGCAGCAGCAGTTGCTGCTCGTTAGGTATACTATGATGGCTGGCCATGCACTCACGCGTCTGCGAGGCAACATGTGTGCCGGCCCTTTGTCGTCTTGATCTTGCAGTGCCCATTGTCGTCTTCGATGGCTCCTCGAGGCTCGGCGACTCTTCTGTAGTTGCCCAGCACTAGCTCATCCATTTTCTCCCGGGCCCTATTGAGCCTATCCAAGCCATGATCTGAGTCTTTTGGTTTCCAAAGCCCGAACACAACAGATCCTGAGCCTGCCTGCCTGTTGCTGCTGTGTCTTGCATTGTTGTTGTATCTGCGCATGCGATCCCACTCCTTGGAGTGTCTTCATCAATCAGTGTGATACCACCTCTTGCTTGATGCAGTCTCGGAGATTCCCCATTCCACTCCAACAAAGCCCTCCCAGTCGTCTCTTCTTCTTCGCATCGTCCTTCCCCATCCATTCACTGCATTGCATTATCGAGCCCCCTTACCTGCATCTCCCGCCAAGGTCCACCTGGCTCTGCTACCACCCCTCCACTAAAGAGGTTGACCTCTCTGCCTACCTCAACCAAGCTACCATTACTCCCTGTTACTTCAAACACTCTTTCTCTCCCTCACCATCTTCCATTATTGCGCATCTTTTGCAAAGGTTCTATTCTTTCATGACTTGTCCGATTCTGACGCTCACCTTTCTATAGCTGACTCCGGTGATACTTATCGACCCGTAAGTAACTTTGATTCATTCCTGACTTTACTCAACTTTACCTTTTAACTGCACCTGCCTGTCGACATTGTTGCCTTTCTTCTGCGCAAATCCTCTGTCGCCATGCCGAGCTTGTGCGCCTTCCCGCGCCAGATCGGCTTGCTGCTTTTGCTCCTTCCTGCTTTCTTCTCAAGAACAGTGAGCGCAACTTGAATATTTGGAAGGAACTCACGGCAGCTCCATTGATCCGAGATCGGCTGTCGCGGCGCGCCTTGGTTGTTGCTTCCTGTTTTTTTTTCAAGTAGCCGTAGACAGCCGCCGAAGAAAGCCACTGTTTGGCGCTGCTCATTTTTTCCCCAAAAGAGCAGTGCTCTGACAGTGGCAGCAACAGCGACGGGCAGTGAATCAGCTCTGTTTGCGCTCGCAGCCTTGTTTTACCCGAAACATCTCAGTTCACAATACCCCTCATTCTGCACAACATTGGCGGTTTCATTCAACAATCAAGCTTCTGACATGGCATCCGCACTTGTACTTCGCCCAGCTAACAATCTTCAGCGTGAGAGGTCACGATCTCCTCGCAGACGCTCAAGAAGCCCCGAAAGGCCACACCGACGCCGCTCCTACTCCCCACGCAGCCGATCAGGAAGCCGGGACGACTATCGACGAAACCGTGATCGCTCGCCCATGACTAGCACAGGCGCACCAGGTGGAGGACCAAGTGCAGGCTACGGTGGACAGGCCCCTCACCGATCTTACGAAGAGCGAGCCGTCGCTCGAGAACAAATGATGAACAACATTCGCGAATCGTCCCAGCAGGACCGCCGAGTCTACGTCGGTAACCTCTCGTACGATGTCAAGTGGCACCATCTTAAGGACTTCATGAGACAGGGTGAGGCTTTCAACGCCGCGGAACGCAGGTGGAATACATGGGACTGACGAAATGGTATAGCTGGAGAGGTGCTCTTTGCCGACGTGCTCTTGCTTCCCAACGGAATGTCGAAGGTGGGCTTCATCGCATGATTTTTTTCTTTTCCCTTGGCAGGCTTTCCTTTGTGGTTCTTCATTCCCTCTAGCACTTATGGACGGTTGGGTTGACGGGTGGGACGTTGTCCTGGGTTAATTGTAGGGATGCGGGTAAGTCGATTTACATTCTGAGCTCTTCGAACGTGACTAACAGCTTTACAGAATTGTGGAATATGCTACGCGGGAGCAAGCCCAAGCGGCTGTTGCCCAACTGAGCAACCAGAATCTCATGGGTCGTCTAGTCTACGTGCGTGAGGTAAGTAACAACAGCCGCAAGCCAGACACAGGCGCCAAGCTGACAGAAACGCAAGGACCGTGAGGCTGAGCCTCGGTTTATTGGAGCAACGGGCGGAAATCGCGGCGGCTTCGGCGGCGGTGGCGGTATGCCCGGCCATTTCAACCCTGCATATGGCGGTGGTGCTCCCGGCGGTGGTGCTCCTGGTGGCGGCGGCCGCCAGATCTATGTGGCCAACGTTTGTTCAACCCCAGTTTGTGTGAATATGATGGATAAGAATTGACGTGCAGTAGCTTCCCTTCAATGTAGGCTGGCAGGATCTCAAAGACTTGTTTCGTCAAGCTGGTATGTATTGTTTTTGTTTTCTTACACACCCAGGACCCCGTGGTGCTGGAGTCTAACTGTTGCGCAGCTCGAACCGGTGCCGTAATTCGAGCCGACGTCCATATCGGACCTGATGGCCGCCCTAAGGGATCTGGTATCGTTGTCTTCGAGAGCCCCGACGATGCTCGCAACGCTATTGGGCAGTTCAATGGCTACGATTGGCAAGGCCGTGTCATCGAGGTTCGTGAGGACCGCTACGCCGGTAGTGGACCCGGCATGGGCTTCGGCGGCCGAGGTGGCTTTGGCGGTGGCATGCGCGGAGGATTTGGTGGAGGATTCGCTGGTCGCGGCGGTTTTGGCGGCGGACGTGGTGGTTTTGGAGGTGGCTTCGGCGGCCGTGGAGGATTCGGCGGAGGTGCACCTGGGGGACCCGGCTTCGAGCCCCCTGCTAGCTCTGTCCCTCCCAATCCTTTCACTGATTACGCCACCGCCGGCAGTGACAGAGGAGAGATCATCTATGTTCGCAACGTAAGGCTATTCTCCGCGTTAAGATACGAGTCACTACTGACCTAATGTACAGCTTCCCTGGTCGACTAGCAACGATGACTTGGTCGAGCTATTCACCACCATTGGAAAGGTCGAGCAAGCCGAGATCCAGTACGAGCCCAGCGGCCGCTCCCGCGGTACTGGCGTCGTTCGCTTCGACTCAGCTGAGACCGCTGAGACTGCCATTACCAAGTTCCAGGGGTATCAATACGGCGGTCGCCCTCTCAATTTGAGCTTCGTCAAGTATCTCAACCAAGGCGGAAACGACGTCATGGACACAGATCCTCATGGCGGCCTGACTCAGGATCAGATCATGTAAGAGGGGTTGTGATCATCTATACTGAACTTGGGTTTCATACAGCAATGTTCTGTCGGTCATGGCCAACGTTCCGCCTGGGGGGATCCCCCCTGGCATCTTTTCCTTTTATATTGGCTTGTTTCTTTTCTGATACTTTTCGTTTTTCACATGAGCAGCAAAAGCTGGAGGATATCGGCGGTGGATTCTTGATGCACGGGTACGCGGTCGATCACTATTGAGGATGAATCGACGCTTTATCCTCTAATATTCCGAGGAACTCAGTGCGACAGGGATCTTATTACGGGCTTACCAAACAGCACCGACTTGTCTCACTCTCACGCCTCAACCAAGGTGAGCGGTTATAAGGACAAGGTTGCGATTGTGTCAATGGAGGAAGGGATAACTGCTCGGGCTGGCAGTCTCATAGGAGACTGCACGGCTCTACTTAGAATGTATCTCGAGTAATCATCCGAAGGTTTTTAAGAATAACGATGGCAGGTGGTCTTGGTGAAGGGGAAGACGTAGGATTCGTATGGACATGCGTGCGTAGCATCTTGGGGCAATGCCGTCAGGGTAAAAGTTGCCCATGATCGGAAGATGAATACCGGCGTTCGGGAGTAATCTGGCCTGGTTTTATTGCATGTGTGCCCAATGGGTTGCGAGGTGGAATCATAAAGGTAAGAGGTCCACCTCGGCTGCCTTTGCTGTTGACACGTTGACGTTGACATTGTGAATACCAGGGCCCCATAAATTTGGCCGTAGCACTGGAGGTGAATCTTTCGATCATAGGCCTTTCATGAGCCTGGAATTAAAGCGATGTCTTAGGCAGTGACCATCCGGCTCGATTGTGATGAGCGTTGCCGAGACAAACGTGCGCAAAGGTTGAGGTCCGATAGTCTTCGGCGAGCGACAACTACAACAGGAACGCTTTGTAAGTTCTGATGAATGTGTTGATTTGTCTGATACGAGAGAGAAAAGGCCCGTGACATCTTGTTTCTGGTGGACACCGCAGAGTACCAAGCCGGATGCTCGAATTGCCGTACCAAGGACCTTTTTGATCGACATCTGCCAAGCTTATAGTCATTCCTGAGCTCCCTTGCCCGATGCCATACTGGGATAGCTGTTTGGCAAGTGCCTTATTGTGCTGCACAATTACCTTTTGATTCAGATGAGCCAATAAGAAACGGCTCTGTTTAAGCTTCGAAATAAGCTTGTCTTGTTGATCACTCCGTGCCGGGAATTGGCGCATTTGTCGATCCCCTCCTTCTCGATGCCAAGTAGACTTGGCAAGTTTGCTACTTTCCAAGAGTAGTATTTCACGTACTAGAAGCAGTGTGAGCATCTCGGGAGATGCGGTATCCCGTGAGGGCGAGTGCTCGGCTGACGATTGATGTTATCGCCAATCAATATCAGTTCAATACAATGTGCGCATACGTAAGAAGGCTATGCCCAGAGCTGGCAAGCCTACTGTGTATTTACTATTTTGCTTGGTGTTTTATTATGTTGAGCCTTGGCATCATATGTAGCGTGGCTGTGAATGTGCTAGCTCAAGTCCAAAGCTCTTGGTAAGTCAAGTTGCAAGCGTCACTTGGACACTTCGGTAAGGGATAGTCTGGTTTATACTCTATCTGTAAGTGAACGAATGCCTGGCTGATAGCTCCCTACATGTTTTGATTACCTTGACGCACTATGCACACCAGAGCACTCAGGCTTGGCGACTTGTTGCAATCCTTGTGGAAGCTGCCGTAGACAGGATCCTTGATAATGGCTTCACGATGCTTTGGACAAGTGATATGATGACGTTGTGACAAAATCACTGGTGGGTTCTGTATATGTCTTGACTGACAAGACTTCTATAAAAGAGCAGCTGTTGCCTTAATTTCGATAATATCATCGCTCTCATCACTTCTCTCACATAACAACTATACACTTCACTCACTTCTTACACATCGCCTATACTCCTATCTCCACTCCAAAGCAAACATGAAGTTCTCTGTCTTCACCATTGCCCTCAGCACTCTCGCTGCTGCCTCTCCCACCCCTGACATGGAGCACGAGAAGCGTATCCTTGGACTTCTTAAGCCCAAAAGCAGCAACGTCCCCTTCACCTTCACTTCTACCTGGGAGGTCGTTGCCACTCCTGACCAGGTCGTGAATGCTGACAATGAGTTCACTGGCGGTCTGAAGGGAGGCAAGGGCCTCTTCAAGTTCGGCATCAACTCACACGAGGACATCATCTGCTACAACATCACTCTCTACGGATTTCGCGGAGACTACCAGTCTCCCGCCAACACGGCCACTCACATCCACGAGGCTCCCAAGGGCAAGTCTGGACCTCCTCGGTATGTCTATACATGATAATAGTAACATTTGATGTCACATGGGCTAACTGTTAACAGCATTGCCTTCCCTAACCCCGTCGGCGACGAGAAGAGCCGCAACGCTGTCGGGTGCCTCCAGGGCCCTTTCCGCACTGGCGTTATGGTGGAAGGACAGGACAGTGGTGTTGGCTTCACCGTCGCCGAGATTGAGAAGAACCCCGAGAAATTCTTCGCCGACTCTCACTCCAGCCTTGCTGTTCCTGGCGCTTTCCGAGGACAGCTCAACACAGGCAGAGTCTGCTAGAGGCTTGAAGCCTCCATTTCCGCACTTCATACACCCGCGATACGCACATGGTTTCATAACGCTTGAGACGATGTCCGCTTCACTCTTCTTGCCATTTCTTTCAGAATCGATAATTAGTAGTTATGTTGGTTTGGTGGTTCGATAGGACAATGTGTAGGACAATAATTCATTAATTGATCATATAACCCCCAACTTTGAAGTCAAATCATGCTGCGGCCTTCTTCTTCTTCGCCTTCGCCTTCTTCTTGCTCCTGTCTCTTGGCTTCAGGGCTGTCATGCCTGACTTGCACACATCGGCATACCTCACATAAAATGCCTCCAAATCTTCGGGGTTCACAACTGTGGACAGTTTGACCTTTTTGGAACGGTCCCTCTTACCCTTGCCGTTTGTTGCCTTGATAATGAGGGGTAGAGGCTTGCTAGGGTTGATATCTGGTTCTTCTTCTGAGGGCTGGGCTATATCTTGACCATAGATGACTGGAACGCATTTAGCAGGGGTGGTTAACCAGTACTTAGGAATTTCCACGTACGTCGCTTCTGGCTCAGGTAGATGGAGCCATGGTCGCTGCCCTTGCGATGGTCGAAGAGCTCACCCAGCTTGGCGAAGAACTGTCATGCATGATGTCAGGAACGTGCTCTTCAAAAGGTCCAATACGCTTTTCACAGATGCAGGTGAAGGAAGTACATACCTCGTCGTGGCTCATATGTGAGTCGGCCATACTGATCTTGAGATGCGAGCTGCAACCAATGAGTGAATGTTGATGCAGAGTTGAGTGTGTTAAGCGGGAACCTGATATTGAGGTCAAGTTAGGTGTGCCCCGCCATAATATCGGGGGTTGCAGTGTGGCGACCAACAATTGTGGCTAAGCTGCACTAATCTTAACTTGACAGGCGGTCTGCTGGTTGAACAGCCACCCCTCAATACCAGAAAAGTTAGCCGCTACAGATAAAAGGACAAAATTGGGAAGTCATTTATGCTTTAAGGGCCATATTTATTGTCATTTGTTTCTATATCCTGAAGCTTGGAGGTCATTTTTCTGCACAGTTGCTGGGTACCTTCTACTAAAGCACCTAGTGGGTAACAGAAAAGTTGACCTCTCAAGTCTTGGTGTGCAAAATAAATAGCCTAAAGAGCATAGTCTAAGTAGCATA
>NC_031954.1:5202302-5222716 GCF_000303195.2 Fusarium pseudograminearum CS3096 | reverse complement strand
AATAGCCTAAAGAGCATAGTCTAAGTAGCATAAGCTGATCTACTAATTTCGTCTCTTATGCTTCCAGCGGTCAATTTTTCTGATACCCAGAGGGGCACCTAAGCTCAATTGAGCCTGGTATTAAGTTAGTACTAAGTTTCTGCCGGCCAAATTTTCCGAGTTGAACGTTTTTTTTTTTCTTCTTTCATATTATTTTTCAGCAACTTTCAATATCAACAGAAGTAGAGCTTGAACAATCCAAGTTTGGAGAGTCCTCCCAAGCCCTTGTTTGCTTTAATTGAGACTCTGTTCTTCTATTTGCGACATATTGTCGCCAGGCTATCACCAGAGGCGCAAAATCTCAAGCTGACCGCCTACCGAAATAGGGTTAAATACTGTCAAAACATTTATTATCAGATTGCTACTTTTTAAATTCCAGTTTTTGCCTACATATTTTACTCCGAGCGCAACAAGACTGCCTTTTCTGTAGTATTTCCTCAACAAGATGACATCCGCTACAGAGCTTCAGCAGAAGATTTTCAAGCGCATGGGCTTGGATGTCCCAGAATACAAGCCCCCAAGGAGCGGACGACCGAAGGCTGGTCAGCAGGTTACCCGAAAAGAGCAGCGAAAGGCACAGCGAGTGCAGAAGAAGTCTCATACATACGCAAGGCCAGCTCAGGAGCGACCACAGTCAGCAAGTCATGCCCAAAAGAAGTCGGGTGGCCCGCAAAGAAAGCCACCAGTTAACAGGCCTCAGTCAAGGCCTTCTAAACAGATCAGCGAGGATGAAGAGGACGAGGACGAAGATGCTGGAGATATGTCCTTAGGCGAGGATGGTGATGTAGACGATCTCTTCGACAAGGACGAGAGCGAGGATGGGGACGGGGACGACGACGACAACGCAGAAATGACATCCCCGCATAAAAGCGCTAACAAGAGCGTTTCAAAGGCTGTACAGGAAAGACTCGCCCAAGATGATGCTGAGATTGAGGCTTTTGAGCGAAAACTGGGCATCAAGAAGGGACGAAAATCCTTGCCCCAATCTTTCAAGGAGGACGGCCTCGGCGATCTTATGGGCGAGCTCAGCGGCGAAGATGATTTGAGCGACGACGACAACGACAATAAAAAGAGAAAGAGCGAATATGATGACTGGCTGGCATCAAAGCGAAGGAAAACGACCGAAACTCAAAGCCAGTCCAAGAGTCTCGAGATGGATGACCTGGATAAGGGATCTGCAAAGGAAGATGACGATCTGGACTCGATGGATGAGGATGAGGATGATGTTGGCGATTTTGATGACGAATCATTCGGTGGCTTCGACGACGACGACGCTGCTGAAAATGGCAAGCCTGCCGAACCACGACAAAGAGAGAATCCTTATGTGGCGCCCACTGCTGGAGTCGCGGTTGCGAAATATGTCCCCCCCTCGTTGCGAAAAGCTGCAGGCTCAGAAGCTGAACGCATAAGTCGACTACGAAAACAAGTGCAGGGCTTGATTAATCGCCTGACAGATGCAAATATCCTCTCTATCGTCAAGTCTATCGAAGAACTCTATCAGAACAACGCTCGCGGTGATGTGTCAGACGTCATTACCGACGCGATCATGGCTCAGATTTGCAAGCCAGAAACCCTGCCCGATCAATTCTTTGTACTTACCGGTGGCTTTGCGGCTGCTACCTATCGATTAGTTGGGTCGAGTTTTGGTTCGGTCTTGATTCGCCGCATCGTTGAAAACTTTGGAAGCCATTACGAGCAAGCCAGCAAGGAACTTTCCGCCGAGTCAGCTATTCAAAAGGAGGCATCAAACATCCTGACACTGCTCACGCAGCTTTACGTGTTTGAAGTTGTCACCTGCAAAATTATCTTCGACTACATGGAGAGGCTTCTCAGCGACCTCAACGAGATCAACGTGGAACTTCTTCTACGCATTTGCCGTATGGCTGGTCGAATACTGAAGCAAGATGACGAGCGAACACTAAAACACGTTTCCGGCGTGCTTAATCAATCTGTTTCAAAGGCGGGGTTCAACAACGTCTCTGCTCGTACGAAGTTCATGGTTGAGACGATCACGGATCTTACAAAGGGCAAACGCAAGGCCAGAGGTCTGGACTTTACCGTCGTCTCAGAGCATGTGCAGCGTATGAAGAAGCGACTTGTTGAACTAAAGTCTCAAGCACGGCGACTTAATGGCCTCTCCCCTTTGGCCGTGGGCTTGGTAGATATCGAAGAGGCCGAAACGCGGGGCCAGTGGTGGTTACCGAGTGCCAGTGTGCCAAATACCTTGATGGACAAGAGCAAGAAAGGACGTACATCCGATACAGAGATGAGTGATCATGAAGACATGGATATCGTGTTACCTGATTACCCTAAAAAGGCTCGAGCCCAAGGTCTGAACGGAACACCACAAATTGCCATCTTCACAGCCTTGATGACCGCATCAAATTTCGAACACGCCTATAGGCAATTCGTCAACCTGAAACTCAAAAAGGATGATCAATTGGCTCTTGCCACTGTGTTGGTTCAGTGTGTAGGCAGCGAGATGCAGTACAACCCCTATTATGCCCTTGTAGGCGGAAAGGCATGCCTGCTTAACAGCAGAATTAGATTCGCCATTCAGGATCGGCTGTGGAAAATTTTCAGGAGTCTTGGAGAATCAATGTTTGGAGAAGCCCCTGAAGAAGATGAGACAGCCGACGCTGAACGTATGAAAGATGAGAGGCGTATCACCAACGTGGCCAAATTCTACGCGGCCCTTGTTGTTGATGGCACATTATCCATTGTTATCCTCAAACCCCTGGAACTGCCCGAGGCAAACCACTGGGCGTCAATGTTTGTGCAGCTATTCATCATTGCTCTTTTGAAAGAATGCCGCACCAAGAACAAAGATTCCAAGGAGAACAAGCTGGAGAAGATCTTTGGTGCAGCACGAGAGTTGCCAGGCTTAGCTGCCGGAATCCATTGGATCTTACGCAAGAAGATCCGTAAGACGAAGTTGATCAGTGCTAAAGAGTTGAAGAAGCTAGAGGACGTTTCTGAGAAGGCGCAGACTACTGTACGGCCTGCAGCAATAGAGATATAGGATAGGGAATTAAAACAGGTCATAGAAAAATGCGCCTGTAGACTAGGTCATAGAAATGCCTGGGGCAATAATGCTATCAGGTCTTCCAAACAGCCCCTCTCCCAGCTTATGATGGCTATGTTTTATATTATCAATCATTTCGGTGAGTCGGTGACTTGCTCCGTGGGTAAGTCTTATCTTTTGTGACGTCGGCATCTCAAAGGCAATTGACGTCCGTGAACGGGTAGGAACGGGACACGCCGGGATCTCGGAGGTCTACTTAAACGACAGACGGCGTGTTGTTGGGGGGCGATTTGCACTCGGGAGGAGCATTTCGGCGTTGGTTGGGCAGGCATAAACTAACGCAGCGTGAACCGTGAACCAGATCCGGGAATGGTTCCAGAAGTTGGCAAGGAGGCGTGCTATTTGTTATCCGGAGATATATGTCCAGGGGGGCGGGCCGTTTTCAAAACTTCTACAAGGCACACGCTGCAGGTGAAGGCCACCCAGGACGCTATACGTGTGGCTCCCTCACCGAGGGGAAAGCCAATCGTGTCAAGGTATCCGGTGACCCTCAGGGAAAAAATTACCTGATGAACCCGGCAGGCGGGCGACTCTTTGCCGAGAGGCCCTGTTCGATGCTGCTGCCGTTGTGCTGTAGACTCTAGTTTACTGGACATTGCCCTGTGCTCTAGGTTATTTTAGTCTCGAGACGGGCGAGCTTTGTTGCGGTAACGTAACGCCTCAACCTCAACCTCACTCACCCTTGCCTCTCGTCGACTTTTTCTACCTCGACCTCCCCCTTCCACTCTCCACAATCTGTGTGTCCCCAATTGCACTTCCACACAACCCCCATCATGCTTTCCAGTCGCTTAATATCACGAGCTATTGCTCGCCCTGCCTTTCAGAGGTCTACGTAAGTTTATTGCAATGCGCTTTGCGACGGTTGATCTGGAGAACTGCTTTACATCAAGCCCCGATTCCGTTGGATCCAGCTAGTCCGTCATCAACGAAAAAATGGCTCGTTAACTAACGCTTTATTTCCTTGTCTCCCAGGCTTCCCAGCGTCGTTGCCTCCCCTTCGCTGTCGCGATGGAGCCGCGGATATGCCTCTGCAGCTGGTATGTTACCTCCGAGCCCGTCGGAGCACGACCCCGTACAACCCGCTGACAGAATTTTGTTGCAGAGGAGAAGGATCTCGTTGTTATCGGTGGTGGCGTTGCTGGCTACGTCGCCGCTATCAAGGCTGGACAAGAGGGCATGAAGGTTGGTTTCACTAACCTTCGAGTTTGCAACTCGAGGAATTGGCTTTATGGGCAGTTTTGACTGACAAGATCTTCCACAAATAAAGGTTACCTGCATTGAGAAGCGTGGCTCCCTCGGCGGAACCTGCTTGAACGTCGGCTGCATTCCCTCAAAGTCTCTTCTCAACAACTCGCATCTCTACCACCAGATTCTCCACGACACCAAGCACCGCGGTATCGAGGTCAGCGATGTCAAGCTTAACCTGGCCAACTTCATGAAGGCCAAGGAGACCTCCGTCTCAGGTCTTACCAAGGGTATCGAGTACCTCTTCAAGAAGAACGGAGTTGAGTACATCAAGGGCGCTGGTTCTTTTGTCAACGAGCACGAGGTCAAGGTTGACCTCACCGAGGGCGGTGAGACCAGCGTTCGTGGTAAGAACATTCTGATCGCCACTGGATCCGAGGCTACTCCCTTCCCCGGCCTTGAGATCGACGAGAAGCGCGTCATTACCAGCACCGGTGCTATTGCCCTTGAGGAGGTCCCTGAGACCATGACCGTCATTGGTGGTGGTATTATCGGTCTTGAGATGGCTTCCGTCTGGTCGCGACTTGGATCTAAGGTCACTATCGTTGAGTTCCTCGGCCAAATTGGTGGCCCCGGCATGGACTCTGAGATCGCCAAGAACACCCAGAAGATCCTTAAGAAGCAGGGTCTTGAGTTCAAGCTCAACACCAAGGTCGTTAGCGGTGACAAGTCTGGTGACAAGGTTAAGCTTGAGATTGACTCTGCCAAGGGTGGCAAGGCCGAGTCTGTATGTGCACGATTCCCTAAGCTGTGCAACTTACACTAACAAATTTACAGATCGAGTCCGACGTTGTCCTCGTTGCCATTGGCCGACGACCCTACACCGCTGGCCTTGGCCTTGAGAACATTGGCCTTGAGGCTGATGACCGTGGCCGTGTCGTGATCGACTCCGAGTACCGAACCAAGATCCCCCACATCCGATGTGTTGGCGACTGCACCTTTGGACCTATGCTTGCCCACAAGGCTGAGGAGGAGGCCGTTGCTGTTGTTGAGTACATCAAGAAGGGATACGGCCACGTCAACTATGGCGCCATCCCCTCAGTTATGTACACCCACCCCGAGGTTGCCTGGGTTGGCCAGAGCGAGCAGGATCTCAAGAGCCAGAACATCCCTTACCGAGTCGGAAGCTTCCCTTTTGCCGCCAACTCTCGAGCCAAGACCAACCTTGACACTGAGGGTATGGTTAAGATGCTTGCTGATCCCGAGACCGATCGCATTCTCGGAGTCCACATCATCGGCCCCAACGCTGGTGAGATGATTGCTGAGGGTACCCTGGCCCTCGAGTACGGCGCTTCCAGCGAGGACATTGCCCGAACCTGTCACGCCCACCCCACTCTCGCCGAGGCTTTCAAGGAGGCTGCCATGGCCACTCACGCCAAGGCCATTCACTACTAAGCAATGCTTGAGCGGTCGAGATTAGTTGGATAGGTTGCTGCGCGCCAACGGATTCAAATGTGTCAGTCTGGTAACAGCAGGTCTCTTCTGTGCTTTCTGCGGCGATGAATGGACACTCTTCAAATTATAGGCTTGAAAAGACCGTCTATAGTCGCTAAGAGCGTACCTAAAATATCACAGGGTCACCAAGAGGCCTCGCAAGGATAGTGCGAACGGGATAAAGCCCGGGGCGTCTCGGACTCTGGGTTGTGTAAACTAGTAATAATTTCTGTCTTCAAGCATGATGAATGGAAACTACACGGCAAGATGCGTGGCCTGCGTTTGAAAGTTATTAGTCGAGTATTGAGCGGGTGAAAAGCAAACAATGATAGAAACTACAACTGCATGCGTTTATGTATCGCTCCGCGTATATGCCCCTGAATTGCCACTTGCTGAGATAAAATCGTACGACGATTATAGAGTGTATTGAATTTGACCTCTTGTGGCTTTAACCCTAGGTAAGTGTTTCTGCATTGTTTAATCGTGTTTATGAAATCTTGGTTAATACTCTTGAAGAATAAACCTCGAAAAACTCATGCGAGTGTCACTTCGTGAGAACCGTTAAACGTACCATGGTGTAGTGAGAGTCAAAGCCACTTCAATTAGAGACACCTTCTCACAGCAGCAAAGAGCTCGAATACGAGTTCGAAATTTGTGTTGTTTATTTTATACATGAGCACGCCGAGGCGCAAACTGATGTAGGGAATTTGCAAGGTTATTACAACAGTCGAAAGGTTCTTGAGAGCAGGTACTTTTCATTTTTAACAAGGGTGCTTTCTTCTTCTTGAACCTCGTTAGCCTGCTCTGCTCCCTTGTAAATTGTAAAGCACCAAGTGCTATAGTTCTCCATATTTCATAATACTATAAATATGTGTACCTAGGTGTGTAGTATATAGAGTAGATCTCTATTACCTACTACCTAGGTAACTTAACACTTTTTGCTGTAAAGATTCTAGCACAGCTACGGAGTACCTAACTCAGCTGTCTGTACTTCTTCAATGGTGGCGGGGTAGATCAAGGCCCCGAGCACCGGACCCGCACCTCCCCCTGGCGCCCCGCCATTACGGTAGAAGATCGAGCCACATTTTGAAGTTCCATAGAAATATCCATGCCACCAGCTGCATTCCCGATCCCCTACCCCCACCACTGTTCGACTCATAAAACAGCACGCAGTCCCTTGAACGACCCTTTACAAGATGCGGTGAATTGAACTGGGTTTGATTCGCCCTTGCTTCTGTTCATCTACGTACCCTTTTAGACATCTCTCACCTCCATTCCGTCACCTTTGCTTGACTTCCTTCCCAACCCTGGACAACTTTGCTGTGCAGTGTAGGAGGGTGTCAACACGTTCTTTTTCGATTGTTGGCTATTTATGAGTTTTTCTTCTTCTCTTTTATAACATCAAACCATCGCTATGGCGCATAGCTCTTTCGTTACAGGCCTGCCGCCCACGGCGGGCAACGCGCCTGAAAAAACACCAAAGCTCATGTCTCGAGACGACATCGAAGTTATGATTGCCGAAGGCAAGCATATCACTATCTTTCATAATCAAGTAATCAAAATGGATGCTTGGATGCCGTATCATCCAGGTGGTGATAAAGCCATGCTTCATCTGGTTGGTAAAGACGCCTCGGACGAAATCGATGCGTAAGTTGGTTCCAGCAAGTGAACGAACACATGGGCAATACTGACTATGCGCAAACAGCCTTCACAGTTACGGAACCCGCCAGCACGTACTGCGATATCGTATCGGTCGAGTCGAAGGTACCTGGGAGAA
This sequence comes from Fusarium pseudograminearum CS3096, assembly GCF_000303195.2. Lineage (NCBI taxonomy): Eukaryota > Fungi > Ascomycota > Sordariomycetes > Hypocreales > Nectriaceae > Fusarium > Fusarium pseudograminearum. The sequence goes on along the minus strand of NC_031954.1, from coordinate 5,215,136 downwards.
CTTGCTACCTCCTATCCAGGGAGGCGTCCACCGAACACGGGAAGAGATCGATCGAGCCAATTCAGAGGGCGATCTCAATAAGGACCAAGACTCAAGTACACCGTCGACTCGCGTTCCATCCCCGGTATTCGATGAAGATGAAGCAAAGGGTGTTCGGCAACGAAGAGGAAGAGGGGACAAGATGAAGAAGGATGGTGCTCGAGCATCGTCGATATCATCTGCCTCCAGTGTGGATGAGCCAGAGATGGACGGCATGTCGTACTTGGATACAATTACTCGCCAACACATCAACCTCGATCTCGACAAATACCCCCCTCCCGATAAAGAAACACAAGCCAAAATCGCTTCCAAGTACCGCGAACTTCATCAAAAAGTTTACGACACCGGGCTCTACGACTGTAACTACAAGGCCTATGGCATTGAATTCCTTCGATATATCGCATTGGCCGTTGGCTCGGCGGTCTGTCTACAATATGAGTGGTATGCCCTCAGCGCTTTCCTCTTAGGCGCCCTCTGGCATCAACTATCGTTCACCGTTCACGATGCTGGCCATATGGGTATTACCCACAACTACCTCATCGATTCTTGCATCGGGGCCCTGATTGCCGACTTCATGGGAGGTCTGTCGATAGGCTGGTGGAAGCGGAATCACAACGTACACCATGTCATCACCAACGCTCCGGAACATGACCCTGATATTGAGCACATGCCTCTCTTCGCCGTTTCTCACCGACTGCTTGGTAGCTTGCGATCGACATACTACGAGCGAGTAATGTCTTACGATGCTGTGGCAAAGGTTCTCCTCAGAGTCCAGGCCTGGACCTACTATCCGCTACTTTCCTTGGCACGTTTCAACCTCTACCGACTATCTTGGGACTTTCTTCTCATGGGCCGAGGTCCCAAGAAGGGCCCTGCATTGGCTATCTGGTGGCTTGAGATTACTGGACAGGTCTTCTTCTGGACTTGGTTCGGTTATGGCCTCGTCTACAGCATGCTTCCAGACAACTGGACTCGGTTCTACTTTGTCATGATAAGCAACATCACTGCGTCGCCCCTGCACGTTCAAATTGTGCTATCTCACTTCGCCATGAGCACTGTAGAGTTGGGGCCCCAGGAATCCTTCCCTCAGAGACAGCTTCGAACGACCATGGATATCGACTGCCCTGAGTGGCTTGATTTCTTCCATGGTGGCCTGCAGTTCCAAGTTATTCATCATCTCTTCCCTCGTGTACCCCGCCATAACCTGCGTGCCACACAAAAGCTCGTCCAGGAGTTCTGTAACGAGGTCAACATCCCTTACGCACTTTACGGGTTCGCCAATGGTAATCAGCAAGTGATTGGAAGACTGGCTGAAGTTTCCCGACAAGCGGCGATCCTCTCCAAATGCCAGCAATCGATCCAGAATGGCGATCTCTCACATCACTAGACGGAGTAATGATAGATGGACATTTCTCCTGCTGAATATACCTGGGCCACTCTACGCCTGCAATGTCCCCAAAAGTTCTAAAAGAATAGTCCCGAGGGCCTACGAATGCTAGGTCGCTTGCTAGATAGATTGGTGAGTTAATGAGAAGCTTCGTAATATCATGCCTGTCAGCGATCGTGATTCTGTCTCAGATATTTATGTGTTGCTACCACAAAGCGTGATTTTAGCCTAGCTTGGAAGAAAGCTCTGCTCTGTACGAGACATTATCTGTGCAGGTCTTGGTCTAGAAACTTATAAAGTCCGGAGTCGTGAGACTTGAGAGACGTGCCTTGCTTGTACGATCCATAGTATGACCGATGGGCATCGGGTTTCTTGCTGGGTCATCTCGAATTCCAGGCTCAGCAATCAAGATGGTGCAAACGTGACACGCTCCTCCCCAGGGCTCTGGCGTTTGCCTTGTCCATTGTGGCATTACTAGGCTGGTAGAGGGTATCAATATGAGTTGGGCTATTAGAGTATTAAAACATTGACTGCCAAAGGCATAATAAGCGGTCTAGTGCAGCCAGCTTATGTGATTCAAGGAGAGCTGCCGTGTTGTTCATCCTATATCCCAAGACCAAGGTCAAGTTTTCTTATAGCTCCCCCTATGGAGGTAGTCTTACAACCTGACAAGCGTTTTCCAGGATCTTGGTGAGCCTGGGTCACATGTTTGGTGATTAATATAGACAAGTCATAGTGTTTTGCTCCTCAAGATTGATAAATGGACGGATGTGGCCTTCGCTGAGGCCTCAACACTGAGCGCATGAACCGGGCTTGCCGCCTATCACATGGGCCAGTGGTGGCAGTTGAGTGACGTCGGTAGGTGGCACGAAGTATGATGATGAGGAGGGGCCAAGGACATGAGAGCTGTTTATTCATGGATGGATGCGTATGGATGTCGAAGAGGATATTTCATCTCTGTATGTTCTCGAAATGGTATTGTTCTTTGAGGCCGGAAATGGTGACAGAACCGGGTTTGACACAAGGCTAGAGTGTTTCGGTACTATGAAGATGCGACACGAACCAATACTACCAAATTAAGACAAAGCACAAGAGCATCTTGACATGATCTGCCTCTGGATTTGCACTGCATACCAAGTACAGTCTTTGTGAATAAAATAAATCACATGCCTTTTGATCAATTACAAAAGTGTCTAGAAACATACTGCCTACTACCTAGGTAGGTAGGCGGCTCTCTACTAAGGTATCCTTCTACCTGCTACCGAGCTTCCTTAGTAGGCGCGTTCGTACGTCAGATCACAAGCACGGAGTACAAAGTCCTGGAGGTGGGAGTCACCCGCTCGTGGGGCATCAGTGGGGGGCTGGCAGCTTTCCTCCTTCCCTGCTCAAGTTACCGTACAGTGCGTGCTTGGTCACATCCCCTGCTCCATCTCAAACGAACCAACCACAACCACTTGGAACCTAATTCCCACGACGACGACGACATTCACACTGACCCTTCCTTCTCACCTCTCATCTCTTGATATACCCCCACCTCCATTTTAGACTGCTATTGCTGGAAAACTAGACTACATCCTGAGTATCACCATCCAAAGCTTACCTCGTCGCGTCCAGCGGACGATGTGAATGAACCGCAGCTATGGATGCCAACATCCAGCGGGCCCTCAACGATAAGCTCTACGACAAACGCAAGATTGGGGCTCTTGAGTATGTCTCACTTCTCATATTCTTTATATCAATAGACTTGAAGCTCGGTCGAGATCGCACCTCAGGCCGGTGACTTACTAAATTACGTCTTCCCTCTTGGCGCTTCAGCTGTTGACATTGACTCCATAGGCTTGAACGTGTGATCCGAGATCTCGTTAGCGTTAAGGACTATCAACGCGTTCACGATATCCTCGAACAGCTATGTAATGAGTACGCCTACGCTGTGCATCAACCTCATGCAAGAAATGGCGGTTTGATAGGCTTGGCTGCCGCCGCTATTGCTCTCGGCCCAGTAAGTTTCACTTTTCAAAAAGTCGTCCTATCAAAGGCATACAAGAAAAGAAGCCTATCTGAATAGATTATTGACGATCTATGCCCCTCATCAATCCGTTTCTGACGTTTCCGATAGGAACTGCCCAGATACCTTGCCAAAATTGTCCCCCCTGTCCTGGCATGCTTCACCGATCAAGATGCCAGAGTCAGATATTACGCTTGCGAGGCCATGTATAACATAGCAAAGGTTGCCAAAGGAGAGATCTTGGTGTATTTTAATAGCATCTTCGATCAGCTTTGCAAGGTATGTCTTGACCATGGTTCTGGAACGCCAGACGAGGCAGATGTTGCTAACTGCTTGACCTCTTCAGCTTGGTGCGGATTCAGAGTTATCAGTCAAGAATGGAGCGGAACTTCTAGATCGGCTCGTCAAAGATATCGTGTCCGAGTCTGCCGCTTCCTATGTGTCCATTCTCGAGGCACCGCCGGAGTTCGATAGTGACGACAAGGTCTCATTTGGAGAGAACTCGCACTTGCCTACAGCTTTCTCTCTACCTCGATTTATCCCATTGCTAAAAGAGCGTATATGGGTTATTAACCCCTTCACTCGCCAGTTCCTTGTCGGCTGGATTACCTTGCTTGACTCAATACCAGATCTGGAGCTCGTCACGTATTTACCCGACTTTCTAGGAGGGCTTCTTAAGTTTCTGTCAGATCAGAATTCGGATGTGCGGGTCGCTACGCAGAACTGCTTGGACAAGTTTCTCAACGAGATCAAGCGCATCGCTCGCATCAAGAAGGGAATATTGGAAAGCAAACGGTCCAAAGAAGGTGCCAAGCGAAAACGTCAAGATTCAATTGACAGTGAATCCATCAATCCAGACTTTGAAGAAGGAGATGAGCTTGACTCTGACGCTGCGCTTGACGACGACGACGATAGCAGCGGGGAAGACTGGATTCCTGGTCAGGATGTCGAGATTAACTACAAAGAAATCCTCCAAATTCTGACTGCAACGCTGGATTCACCACTGGGTTCGTTACTCTTCAATCTAGTTTTCACCATGGCTAGCTAACATCTGTCAGAGGAGGACTGTCTCCTCGAGTCTTTACGATGGGTCGTTGAATTCCTCGATATCTGCCCCGAAGAAGTTCTTCCTTTCACCCCCAAAATTCTTGCTCATATGCTTCCAGCCATGGCTAGTACCAAGGAGACTATCCACCAAGCAGCGACTCGAGTCAACACGTGTCTAATGGACTATGTTGTTTCCCTATCCGATGACTCCGAATTGACTCAGCCACCTCCTGCGCAACCACCCCAAAACTTCTCGACTTCTCGACTACCAGTCCCCGGAGAGAAGGGGGCCGATGGTGTGAACAGCAATCGGGCATCTTTGTCGAGCTCCAGAGACTTGGACCTCCGCAGTCCTACGCCTGCTCAAGGTCCCTCAATATCGACTCCGGCGGACATTAACATCACCCAAACACAGGCTGATCTGGACTACGCCGCAGCTGTCAACTCTCTGACACTTCTCTTCCTCAACGATCATGAAGCTACCCGGGTGGCAGCCCTGACGTGGCTTATTATGTTGCACAGGAAAGCTCCTCGAAAGGTACTTGCTTTTAACGATGGCACGTTCCCGGCACTGCTGAAGACGCTGTCGGATCCATCAGACGCTGTTGTCACCAAGGACTTGCAACTTCTTTCTCAAATTTCCCGGAATACAGAAGATGATTATTTTGCCAATTTCATGGTTAATTTGTTGCAACTCTTCTCGACTGACAGGAAGTTGCTTGAAACACGGGGCAATCTTATTATCCGACAGCTTTGTTTGAGTCTGAGCCCCGAGAGAATCTACAGGACATTGGCCGATTGCATCGAGAAGGAGGAAGATGTTGAGTTTGCCAGTATCATGGTACAAAATCTCAATAACAACCTCATTACCGCTCCTCAACTAGCGGATGTTCGAAAAAGGTTACGAAACCTTGAAACCAGGGTATGTGGGAGCGCGCAAAACATTGTCAAGCCTGAGAAGTGCTAACAGAATCTAGGATGGCCAAACGCTATTTGTAGCACTATTCCGATCGTGGTGCTACAACGCTGTGGCTACTTTCTCGCTCTGTCTGCTCGCTCAGGCTTATGAGCAAGCATACAACTTATTGCAGATCTTGTAAGTCCTACAAAGACTTCATCGCATCCCGACTAACGACTGTGGCTTAGCGGCGAGTTGGATATGACTGTAAATATGCTCATTCAGGTCGATAAGCTGGTGCAGTTGATTGAGTCACCGGTCTTTACATGTGAGATTTCGGCATGTCCAAGATTTACATTGCTTAAGCTAACTAACGACTTAGACCTACGCCTACAGTTGCTAGAGCCTGAGAAGTACCCGTATCTATACAAATGCATGTACGGTATCTTGATGCTTTTGCCGCAATCTTCAGCGTTTGCTGCCCTCAAAAACCGACTCAACAGTGTCAGCTCCATAGGGTATCTGCATACAGCACCTCGAACGTGAGTTTCCAAATTGTCTCCGCGGCTGGAGTCTTCAAGAAATATTGTTTGTTTCTTGAACTTCATCTGTATGCTTCCCGCCACACCCATATTAACAGTCCAATAGTGCCGCCGCAACTACGAGTACCTCCAACTTTGATAGACCAAATCGGCTCAAGAGTAGAGAAGAAGGAAACATACGTTGGGTTGAGCTCCTGGAGAAATTCAGAAGCGTCCAGGAACGAGCGCGGCGCGCGCAACGTCAAAGCATGGACGGTGACGAGATGCCGCCAATGGGAGTCAGCGAGCTTCGCATTGGCGATGGAGCTGTAGATATCAAGGGCAAGGAAGCGCGCGGTGTTGGACTGCAGCCAATTCCCCAGAAGGAGCCAGCACCCGCTCCACCAGTACCAGCGAAGAGGATAGGATTGGGTAGACAGTTTGGGCGATTGGGGGGCGCTGTGGCAGGTAAGGGCCGACGCAACCAATAGAAACTGCACGAGATTTGGTCATAAAGGCATTCAGCGGTATTTTGCCTCGGAGTCAACTTGCCATTCCAGGGCACTTGATGGCGTTTGTATGTCATTAATGTATAGTATCAAGCCAAAGATTAATGGAGACAATGTCAGCGTCGTCGCTTAACCGGACTCTCACGTTCCACTAAACCTTCGAAGACAGCATCACGCTGCGATTCTATGGAACGAAGCTCCTGTTGGAGCCCCTCTAGCTCTGCTCTCGCCATATCTGGGTTGCTTGGTAGCCCCTGGAAGGAGGCCAACTGGAGGTCAAGCTCCTTCTTCCGTGCCACAACGGACAAGTATTCTTGCTCATCACGAGCGAGGTCGGCAACAGTAGGATGAGAAGAATTGGAAGATGCAGCAAGCGAAGCAACTTTGTCTTGAAGCTCAGGCAGTTTGGTCGACAACGCCTTGATCTTGCGTTGCATTTCAAGGTTTTGTTTGGCTAGATGTGCTGGAGGTTGATATTCTTCGCTTTTTAGATTCTCGAGTATTTCATCTATACGGGCTGCTTCATCGTCAATGTGCTTATGCAGAGCCTCGACACGAGCTTTCATTTGTTCGGCATCATGTATGCTCGATTGCAGTTGAATCATGCGTTGACCCAACATTTCGGGCTCTGGAAAAGCGACACCGAACTGAAGGGCTACATCTGCCATGGTATCAAGAGCAGTGTGTCCATCAGCAGGCAAGTTATGCTGCACAGCTTCAATCAAGCCTCCTCTCAGCGGTCGGCTCTTGTTCTCAGCATTGGCTTCGGAGTCGGTGAGCTCCTGCAAAGCAGCAGCTTCGGCTTTTGCGACCAAATTACGCTCCTCATCGGCAGCTTCATTGGCAGATGCAAGGGCGAGGAGGGCCTTGAGTGTGTCATTATTGCGCTCGAAAGAAGGGGCTGGGCGAGGGTGGAATTTGGAAGAGAGCCAGGCGTCGATATATGACCAGTCGCGGGCGGTGGAGGCAGCGATGCGGGCGACTGAAGGCGAGAAGATGGCCGAGTCTTCACTGAGGAGGCGATGATGCGCCATGTTGAGATGCGCCACGCAAAAGTGTGGAATTTGCGCTGCTTGTCTCGACCTAGGGGTACGTTGGAGTTGAATGTAAACAAAGCTGGAGTCGGGGTCCAGTCTGGGTCGAGACCAGGTAGTTCGTAACGAAGTGACGCCACAGCACAGCAAACCACGGGCAAGCATCTGAAAGCTACAGTGGCACTTGGCTGACTGGCTAACTGGTATGTATGTAGGCTAATTAAGAGGGTGTGCATCCCTGCTGCGCTGCTCCTTCAGGTACAAGATGATTCGGTGTCTGACAGCACTAAGTTTATAGCGCCCGCCGCTAATTCCTACAGCAGGAACTTCAACGACGCCTGGAATTGCCGAGTACCTGCTAGGCGAGTACTTGTGGCCACCTATTGTAATCGGGAGCCAATCGTGTACCTGACTGACAGATGTCGACTTTCCCTGTTAAGTCAAACGGACACCCTTCCCGGCTCAACTCTTTATGATCAAGTTGTCCTTTTTTGCCCTCGACAATTACCTCCATCTTTCCCTTCTATTCATCCTCTCGCTGAACAAACTTGTCCTAGATTCGCCCTGTCGTCGCCGTTATTCGCCGCCGACTATTACCACTATTAAGTTGATGTGTCAACAATAGATATCATTCACCTTCGGTTTGCCCCTCGACTTCACGTATACTTCGAATCGAACAACTCTTCAAAATGCATATCAACATTGCTGCTCTCGCAGTCGCCGCTACGACCTTACTCGCTTCGGCCAACGCCCTATCGCCTCAAGATATCCCAGCCAATCTTCCCGTTGCGCAGCTCCTTACGTCGGCGCAGTCGCATTTGTCTCGTGGCGAAACCAACGAGGCTCTCGTCTACTACGATGCGGCCATCGCCCGTGATCCCACCAACTACCTGACTATCTTCAAAAGGGCCACGACGTACCTCTCCTTGGGCCGAACCTCGCAGGCAACCGACGACTTCAACAAAGTACTGTCGCTTAAGCCTGGCTTCGAGGGCGCACATCTTCAACTCGCTAGGCTACGTGCCAAAGCAGGAGACTGGGAGGTTGCAAAGACGCAGTATGGTCTTGCTGGGAAGCCCCCTGGCTCTGCTGAGGTCGTAGAGCTTGAAGAAGCCAAGCTGGCGGCGAAGCTGGCTGAGATGGCTGGCAAGGGAGAGAAATGGGATGAGTGTGTCAGTCATGCTGGCACAGCCATCACCGTTGCCAGTCGATCCCCCCATTTGCGCGAACTTCGAGCGCACTGTCGCTTCGAGCTTGGTGACGTCGAGGTGGGTATGAGTGATCTGCAACATGTGCTTCATATGAAGCCTGGAGATACAAGCCCACACATTGTTATCTCCGCTACCTCGTTCTATGCATTAGGTGACATGGGAAATGGTATTGGGCAGGTCAAGAAGTGCCTCCAGTCTGATCCAGACTCCAAAGTCTGCAAGAAGTTGCACAAACAGGAGAAGAAGGTGGAGAAGGCATACAAGAAGATAGAGGGACAACTCGGCCGATCTCAGCCTACCACAGCAGGAAGGGCATTAGTTGGTACCGCTGATGAACCTGGCCTGGTCCCTGATGTTCAACAGCAGGTGAAGGAATTGAAGGAGAACAAGAGCATCCCCAAGAACGCCAGGATACAGCTACTGGAAAGCTTGATCGAGCTCACATGCCAAGCATACACAGAGGTAAGATTCCCATCTGCGTCCCTTTCTTTTTCCAGGGTGGCTAACACTTCTTCAGTCAAGCCACAAAGACGCTGCCAAATATTGCGACGAGTCATTGCAAATGAACCCCGACTCTTTTTGGGGCCTTCTCCATAAGGGCAAGGCTCAGTTGAAGAGTGAACTTTACGATGCCGCTATTGCTACCCTACAGAAAGCCGCTGAACTTCGTCCTGATCAGAAGGACAAGGTCAACCCCATCCTTAACAAGGCTCATATCGCTCTGAAGCGCAGCAAAACAAAGGACTACTACAAGGTCCTTGGTGTCGAACACGATGCCGACGAACGCCAGATCAAGTCCGCCTACCGCAAACAGTCCAAGATCTTCCACCCTGACAAGGCTGCCCAGCAAGGTATTTCCAAGGAGGATGCTGAGAAGAAGATGGCCAGCATCAACGAAGCATATGAAGTACTTAGCGACCCCGAATTGCGAGCGCGTTTCGACAACGGCGATGACCCTAACTCGCAGGAAGCACCCAGGAACCCATTCCAGCAGGGCAACCCCTTCGGCGGCGGCGGTGGACATCCTTTCATGTTTCAGCAAGGCGGTGGTGGCCCAAACATCAAGTTCCAGTTTGGAGGTCAACAGTTCGGCTTCTAATAAGCGCACTCGGCGAGTGTCTGATTTATTGCAAATGAAAACTCCCACCAAGGAGAGCGTACTTACACAGCTGGAGTTTTGATCCAGGGGCAAATCATTTAGATTAGTAGAGAACATCGGTTTTCGAGCCTATACTATACACAGAGAAGCTACGCCTCTCTTCCTTCGGAGTATTTGGGGTTCAAGGCGTGGGAGTTACAGTCGTTCTTTTTTGTAGCTGATTATCCATAGCTATACGCACAATGGAAGGAACACCAGTATCTTGATAACCTTTCGCTTTTGGTAGATTAATATGTCCCATATTGGCCAAAGTCTGACACCGACCAACTTGGAGAGGACATATCAGAACTTCTGATATCGGCACAACTACGACATCTCAGCAAGAAGCACCGTCCCTTATGAACAAAGCATTGCAACAATTGATAACAGCTTTTGAAACGAACTTCAGCAACGATAGTGATCGCCGAAAACGCCAGCGCCAGCCAAAGGCCCATGCAAGACCAGGGCATACATATATGCTAGTATCTTGACATCAACATTTAACTGGCAAAACTATCATGACACATTCCACACCGTCTATCTGCGAATAAATACCAGCACCCCTTTACCCGTTTCCGATCCTTTATCGCCGCTCTTGTCCGTTTTGTTCGTGAGAAATGATGATGTTTCGTTATGTACACGATCTGCTGCTGGATGCCCTGAGCGTCACTCGGTCCTACCACTGGAAGAGGTTGTGGTGATCTACAAAGCCAGTAGACATTCTTGATTACGAGAATGCAAACCGGGTGAGGCAAACGCCGAATCAAAAGGTAGCTGTCCTAAGGTAGGTGAGTCTCGTGCATGTAGTCCTCATCTCCATACTTTGAAGGGTTTCCCTTCGTTATCTTTACTTTCGAGTCTACTCTTTCAATGAACCGAACCGCCATGCTTTAATGATGGGGTAACTTCCACCACTTGCTCAAGAATTGGTCGCTTTGGGTGACTGCTGAATTTGGGGTCATGCCGTTCAGGCAGCGTCGTTTCGCTTGATGAAGTATGACCTGGCAAGGTATTTTGATTAGTTTCGCCCAAGGCAATAAAACGTACGCAACGTACTTTGAAAATTCGTATGCCGACCAGCAGATGGCTGTGCTGGGCATGGTGGTAACGATGCGAGGCCGCACACCCTTGAAGAACCCCGAGACGCCAGCTCTTTGGTAAAGCAGCCGGCATCCTCCAATAAAGCTGTTGACGTTTCTCACTTGGGGATCGGTGGATGTTCCACGTGTTTGAAGCATCGTCTTGATAACATCCATGGGAGTTGTAAGACCGGCCGCGAATCCACCAGCAACAGCGCCTGCCAAACAGTGTGTCATTGGGTCGTAGGTCTTTGTGGGGTTCATTGCGGTAGAAATAGACTCGTAGGCGAGAAACTGAAGGGCAGTGAAAGGCACTGTCATAGAAAGTGTCGTGGGGTAGGAGATGTAGAAAGCCCCCAAGCCTTCGGATCTATAGACATACTTGGCGCAGTCAAACATAGATCTGTACATCTTGCTCGAATTTTGGATTTGCATACGCTGCTTGATAACTGGACTAGATGTCAGCAAACACACCTTCGGCATCACGGAGGACGCAGAACATGCGTACCATCGAAAGGGTTCATGAAGGCGTCACTGGCAATAGTAGCAGCAGCGCCGCTGGTAGCTGAGGCTGCGAGTTAGTAAAGGAACTCAGCAGATGTCGGTGCAAGTTGTAGTTACCGGCTGCGAGGGGGTGGTGAACACCGGCTTGGTTACCGCCCATAGCATGCTTGACTGCTTCGTAAGTCGCAAAGTAAACGGCATGTGCAGGTCCTGAGCAGCGTTAGCGGTTATACAAGATATGTCAAGCTAGCTTGAATCCTAGCATGACGTGGTAGACTCACCTGCGCCAACGATGACACTAGACATTCCGCGCCATAAGCTGAAGAAACCCTCGGTGCGGGCGATTTGAACGGTGTTGCGAATGACCCCCGAGTAGGCAGGTGTGTTGCTAGAGTTAAGGATCTGCATTCTCGTCTTGAAGCGTGTCAGACTGCTGATAAACTTGTAGAATTGAGGGAGGGCGAACCTTGATCGCATCAATGGGATACATTGCAGTGTGCTCCTACAGAAACATACAAAATTAGCCATGGGTGTTGTAAAATGCAAGATCAAGTGAAGCATACTGCTATACCAGCAAAGGCGCCTGCGGCCATGTTCTGCAACAAGGAGAAGTTGGGCGGCAGAGATTCATAGCTGCGCAGAAAACGATCAATTTCATGCTTCAAGTAGTTGTACGCAAAATATCAAATGATACTCACTCGTATTCCTCCTCGACTGGCTCTGCACTTGGCTGGGCCATGGCGGCCACAGCTTCCGATGCTCCGCCGAAAGGCTTGGTCTCGAGGGTCGCCAGATTGGCGACTGGGGGGGGATATCGGGGTGATTGCGTTGTAAAGTCGACGGTGATCGATTCGTGCCAGGTGTTGAGTCAGCTACGGGGCTTTGAAGGAACGGATATTCCGGTTTTTTCTGTGAGGTTTGTTGCGTTGCGCCCACGGGTGGTCGCTGCGAACGAGAACGATGACGATGTCGATGTATGAGTTGATACTCAAGATAAAGGCCTAGGGGCGAAAATGCGGTCTTCAATTGTCCGAGCCGAAAGTGCCGCGCAAACTCGTCGATATGTCCGGACCTTGCTTCCTTTCCCAGACCTACTCGGTCTTTTCGAACAGGCCAATCGATCAGTAATTTAACTCCCGTTGGCGGTTATAGAGAGCAAGAAAGAAAAGCACAGGCGAGCGGAGGCGATGGAGCAAAAAAGTAGTTCGAGGTTGGCGTCTTGTGCTAGTCTGGCTTAACGGGAAAAACTCCAGGTCAGGTTAAGGCACCGGTACTCCGTACAGCAGTCGAGCTACCTTCCATAATCTAGAAAAAAATTCTGGGGATTTGAGAGCTCCGTTTACGGCCTCGGAGTCCGGGCAGGAGCTAGGGACCAGGAGTTGGGATGTACCTCCAGTCCAATTCCTGGTGATGAGCTACTTACTGACTGCCGTTCCTCTTTTCGTTTCTCCCCCCCCCCCCC
>NC_031954.1:5161217-5202202 GCF_000303195.2 Fusarium pseudograminearum CS3096 | reverse complement strand
CCCCCCCCCTCCTTCTGATTCCTCCCCTCCGTTAGCGTGGTTTTGATCTCGAATGCCTGCTGGAATTTGCGAAGGGTTAGAGTCTGTTGTCACATATTTTGTATGTCATAATCCTCCGCGGAAGTGCATGTATTACTTGTCTACTAGACAGGTGGTTGATATGTCGAAACATAGTAGTGGGCGGCAGCAAAGGTAACAATGAAATGGCATTAACGTCGTTCCAATTCGGGGGCTTTCACAATGCTTTGCCAGATATATATTCATATCTGTGTATCTCGGGAGCGGACAACTAAGGCACCTATTTGATGTGAAATACGAAATAGGTAGGTAGGTATTGTTAAAAACACTTAAGTAATTTCAGTGCGGGCTTTATGACAACCAACATGGAAGGCCTTTTCTAGGATCCTCTAGTTTTTTCTCAATGACCAGGATCCGTCTCAGTGTGATATTTTAACCCTCTACGATTCGCTACTTCTCAGCGCATATCAGCGCCTGAAGCAAGTCTAACAACGGGTATCAAAAGTCTATAATAACACGTACACTGACCGATTTCCTCTGGTACTTGGTTGTAAGCCCCGAGCAAGGTGGATTCAATATCATATCACATTATAAAGAATCCACTACAGGTAGTAAGCGCCTCGTTTTGATAACAAGATTGACTGAAAGACCAGATGAGCAGCCATCTATATCTCAGAGATGCCGAAAGTGAAATCACATTAGTAGGTACACAGTAACCATATAAGTCTTCGGTCAGTGGCTGACTAAACTGGCTTGAATCTTGCTCGGAGTAAAAACAATATAATCTAGCAGGTAATAATACCCACTTACTGTAAAGCACCTAGGTACTTAGGTAGGTATCTATATTGTTTGCCTTGAAAGAGAACACGGGTGCAGACAATAACGTAGAACCAAAACATGAACGATACTTCATATATATACTACCTACCTACTAAGGTAGGTACGGTTTAATTCTATCTCTTTGTAAATAACTAACTACCTACCTACCTACCCAGGTAGAGATAAACGTCCGGTTATTCCGAGAATAAAGCTTATTATGACAGCAGTGCCCAGCTTGCCTCGCACCCTCCTTAATCGTGACTTCTCCCACAACCTAACAACAATAGATCCTCCTTCCAGAGGCACAAAGTCCCAGCAGACTAAAGAAATAGCTCGAATAGGTAGGTAGGTTTCCACGTAGGACAGATTCACCCATGATCAGCAGTGAGCGTCCCCATAAGGGTGCGCTCATCCTCCTTGCAGCTGAGAAGCGCTTACGAAGAACACGGTACCAAAACCTGTCTGCTACGATACTACCCAATCCATGGACCAGGGCAAAGGCTGTCAGCTCCTATCTAGCACGCTCTCCGAAAAAATTAAGTTATCAATCAGTAACGGGATCCATTCTTTGTACCTAGTCTAATCAATCAGTCCCTTCCCAAGTTTGACTGTTTGCTGATATCACTTCACTATAGCTACCTACTGGCCAGCCTTTCCCTCACTACCTGATACTCTGCATTACCTGACAATTACTGTTACAGATATTCTGTCTCATTCCCGCTTACTCCATGAGAAAGTTTTGGTCAAGGGAACGTTACTTCACCACTCCTTTCTCATGTTCTTGGGCTACGTCTGAATCAGCGCAGCTTACAATACTTCTAGTTGGTCGTCATCACTACGACACTAGCTTCTTATGATTGTTTACTGCCGGATCATCGCGAGGAGGATATTTATTCTCTCGACAATCCCGGTTACGGATCTGATGACATGGTCACCGACAGAATAAAATCTGATGCCGACGTCGGCGCCTTCAGTTTGCGTCAGGTCTGGTGTCCTTCGGTGGCACATGTCGCACCTCGGAATTACAGCTCCGAGCCGGGCAAAGTTGTGTTGACACAATCAAGTGACTAGCAAAGGATTCACGTCGATAAATGATGAGGCAATTTATTGGGACACTATTTCTATCCCTTCTCTAGTACAAAAAACAAATGCTGTACCTACCAGAGCCCGTGATAACTCTGTTGCCCAAATGTGAACATGGCAAATTCAACCAAGCCTATACTCTGAATTTGTTGCGCCGGATTGAAAGATGTAGCTAGCGATGAATGACAACCAATTTATGAAGCAAAAGCGCCGATTAGATTCACCGCCGTCGTAGGAGGGCATGGTATTAGGAGAGATGCCTGCCAGCATCTGTCTTGACACCAATGCCATTCATTCATCATCCTAAATTGTACAAAACCAAACATGAAGATGCTTTATTTTATACCATTCCGCCGCCTCGACGAGGACGCTGAGTCTGCTGAAGCTGGTATATCAGACCCAAAACACCTGCTTCGGGATCTTCGGTATTGGCAGCACTGTTCTCTCGAGTTACACCTCTTGCTGGGGAAGTCTCCCATACCGATTCACCCAGCGCGCCTCCTGGCTCATACAGTTCATCATCTTCCCCGTTTCGCCTGATGCTACTTGCTTCTGTCTCTTCGATAATTTGGCTCTCTCCTCGATATCCTCGTGGATACCTTGAAGCGTGCAGACTTCGTGCAACCATATTGCCCCCAGGAGGTTGATGATGCTGATCTAGCAGCATAGACGCCATTGGAGAAGGTTGTGGCATGACCCCAATACGTGGGCCGCGTCCACCAGGAGCTCGACTTCTAGCACGCCCTGTCTCCGTCCCCGTCCGGCCAATATGAGAGCCCTGCATATCTGCCGCCAACGTCGGAGAACCGATCCCTGGGAATGACGGTGGAGGGTGAAACGATGGCTTCGGTCCTGGAGGGAGGTGGCCAGGAATGCCGGTCTTCGGGTTTGCTGCGTAGTTATCGAGGAAACCGTAATAAGATGCTGCCATCTTCCCATGTTTCGTGGAGTAATAGTCCTCGCGGACATCTGGTCGAGGCCCCTGGGGTCCGGTATTACCAGGACCTTTTTGGAAGTCGAACACGGCAAAAGAACAGACATAGCCGAGTCCATCAACATGAATTGTGAACTCCCGGAAGAAATCGACAATCTGATCGCTGCATCTCGGGAGTGAGAATAGAAGTAGCATGGGCGTCGTGATTATCCCCATCATCTCCTCCAGAAAGATGACCACTTTCATCTTGTACAGTTCCGAAAACTCCTGTTTCACCTCAGAACTATGGAGTTTGTTTTTCCAGTGGTCCGGCACGTAGCGTGTGTATTCGATGACATTCCTCAGTGCGTATTCTGGATTGAATACCAATGTTTCCTCAGACACCATGCCGCGAGTTGTCGCCCAGATAGCAGCAAATACACCGAGGTAGAAGATCACAGGCCTGTCTTTAGTAATCTCAAAGTTGAGAAAAAGCTCCGAATCGAGAACAGAGCCAATTGCCAGGATGGCAGTGATTGCACCCGACATGAAGGCTATGGTTCTGGCGACCGCTTCGGTGATTCTTTTCGGAAACTGGTCAATATATCGAGTTGCGAATGGGTACGACATGTGCAACCGCTCGTAGAATATGTGCGGCAACTCGTTGAATTGGCGAAACTTCCATTCCGCCAACGATGTGTACTTACGCGCTGCAGCTTGTTTGGGGTCCTTTTGATATTCCTGTTACAGGTTAGCTTCACCGATAATCATACCAAGAGGTTATCCACTGACGTAGTAGTATGTGAAGAAATAAACAATGACGACGTATGCGAGCACAACTGGTGCAAACAAAAGATTGAGAAAACCTGCAAATAAAAAGCGCTGTCTCAACTTCTGGCTCAGTAGGCGTCTACGATCCGGGCGCAGAAAATCTTGCTGAACCTGCCCGAGCTCGTTGAAGGCCATATCGAGGATACAATATTGTAGATACCATTCCATAGTCTTTGAGAACATCTGACGGCCGCGAAGGAACGGTATTGGCAATGATAGATCCAAGATATCCTTGTTGATCATTGCTATTAGGTAGTTCTCCTTGCGCATAAGACGATTGGCAATGTCAAGCGCATCGAGCCGTTCCTTAGATTGGCTACCCATGAACTGTCGCAGTCTCGGGGAGATGTTTGTTGCAGTTTTCGGATTCTCTTCACGGAGTGCCATAATACGGGCTACAACGTCCTGCCAGGAGATAGTTTGCATGTCTTGTTCCGGAATGTCAAGGAGGTAGATGTAAAAGTCTCTGATGTAGGTAAGACGGCGTATCTCTACAAAATACTGAACACACTTCCAGATAAAGAAAAATGTGTATAGCCAGATTGCAAAGTTCCAGAGTCCAGTCATTTTGCGAGTGCATTGCGGAACGATGACTTCATGCAACGACCTACTATCGGGGACTCTTGAATAGTCAATGCACTGACTGAGAAAAGTGAGTAACACGGCGACAAAAAGAGTTTCCCTGTATTTCACATTAGCGTTAAATCGTCGCAATGTTAGAACTTGATAAGCTTACAAAAGCCATAGAGCGTTGGCACAGAGAATACACCAGAGACCCCCGCCCTCGAAATAGTCGTAAACATCGCGCATGAAACTGTCCAGGTTGGAGGTGTTGACCCATCGCCACAGTGCTTTCTCTCTCGGGTTATTTGACATAGTACCCCTGGCAACTGGTATTGGCTGCCGTCCCATAGGCGTAGTGTATGGATGGTCCTGATGCAGTTGTTGTTGTGTGGTTGCCGCTTCCCATTGGGCCCTTGTTCGTGCAGATGACGGACCTGCATTTGCTGGAGTCCGCGAGCTTCCAGGATTTGTTGCTCTTTTATTGGGAGGTGATACAGGCGGGTCTAGATCTTTTGGTTCCATCAGTAACGACGCAGGTACCTCATTATCTCCTTCGTCATCTTGTTGCCATCGCGGTGATGTTATTCCAGAGCTTCGGGCATGGGCTGTTGATCGGAACGTGGCTTTCCCTTTTCCTTTCGAGCCGGGCGCTACGCTTTCGACCGTCATGCGGCTATCGCCAATATCCATCCCTTCGGCTTGAAAATCATCAAACCGGTGACCAAGGTTTTCCTCGTCAAGACCGGGATCGTACTCGGGGTCTTCCCCAGAGCGTAGCTGTTGGTAGAATGATTGTGACCCACCCGAGGGGGACTTTATCCGGGAGAATATGTTTGAAGCCATCGCATATCTGTTGGCTCGATCAAATATTGATAGGGCTGAGCATTTCGGGTGAGTGTCGAGATTCGGCGATGATGGAGAATGTCAAGACGAGCTTCGTGGTGCGGAAGAATGACAAGGGATGGATGGTATAGTTATTAGCCAGACTTTTTGTGGATCATAAGCTTCTGGCACCTGCTATAATCAGAACTGGAGTTCAACTGAGTCCTGAAAGTTTGGTCAGTTTAAATACAAAGATTACTGAGGTGGTCACAAGGGGGATGGCCGTGATAAGCGTGACCCGGAGCACATGCCTACTACTAACCTATCCGAATAACGGACAGACTTGATTCACACAAATCCCAATACCAGATGAATGTGAATATCGATGAACCCACTTACAGATATGAATCGCAATCGTAGATGGCTATGCGACTAACTGGTTGACTAGAAAACGGCCACGGTACTCTGCTCACATATGCTTTGACTTGACTTGACTGTCCAGGCATCACCACCAGCAGGTATGACGCTACAGAGCGGTGTGAGGTTCTGCCGGACAAATGCCGATAAGACCCCCACGATTGGCTACCCACCGCCTGCCTCTTCTAGGTGGACACGCTCACGACACCGTTCCATTCGGTACATGCTCATGTTAGTACCTGTCTTCCAGTTACTAACCTACTGGCTGCCTACCAACTACCAACTACTACCTAATTAATATTCGATCGTGACAGCTACCTATTTATCATCACGTCAATAACTGATCTTGAAATCGCATTGTTTGCTCGCGAATACAAGTGGATTCGACTGATGGAATCGTATGAAATGGAATAGTTCTTGTCACAGCAACAAGTTACCACTGCTACAGCATTCAACCCCCATTCACAATGGCTCCTTCAGACCACTCTCTGTCACTTAAGAGACTTCCTTCGAGGGACAATCCCAGTTCCGGTATCTCTTTCACAGATAGCCACCCACAACCTCCAGCTACACCCAAAGGTCTCACGCCCCTAACGTCCAAAGTGACTAGCGTTCTCTCGACAACACACTCCGATGCTGAGTTTCGGGATGCGCTGTCTCTTCTTGACGAACGTGGGGTTCGCAACGATGCCGAAAGTCGCCGGCGTGTTCGCTTGGACTTGCAGAGAGAAGTCATTGATAGCAACGGTGAAGTCATTGCCGAATTTGGGCGTGTAGCAGAGGTGCGTTCTTATTTCTTTCGTATAGATGTATGCCAACGTGGAAATAGCAACTTAGACGAATCAAAACAACCATCGACAAGCTCAACAATGGATACGAAACAATGAAGAGCCAAGTTGTCGAGGCTCACAGGCAGACCTTGCCGGCACTCTCTGAGTCATCTTCTCTACTGGAGCAGAAAAGACAAGTGGAGGTCAAGCAGGAGCTTCTCGGAGCTTTCAGGAAACATTTCATTATGTCTGACAATGAAGTCGCCGCCTTGACGCAGACGGCCGAACCGGTAGATGACCTGTATTTTGACGCCTTGAGCAAAGCGAAAAAGATTAGCAAGGACTGCGAGATCCTACTCGGTTTTGAGAAACAGACGCTAGGACTGGAGCTTATGGAACAAACGTCAAAGAACATCAACCTTGGCTTCCAGAAACTTTACAAGTGGATTCAGCGAGAGTTCAAGACCTTGAATCTTGAGAATCCGCAAATGAACTCTTCAATCCGCCGAGCGCTTCGGGTTCTTGCTGAGCGGCCATCGCTTTTCCAGAACTGCCTCGATTTCTTCTCCGAGGCTCGAGAAAGAATCCTTTCAGACTCATTCTATACTGCGCTGACCGGTACCTCACCGTCAGGAGCTGAGGATCCGTCTGTCAAACCAATCGATATGCTGGCGCATGACCCATTGCGCTATGTTGGAGACATGTTAGCCTGGATTCATTCGGCTACTGTTAGTGAACGTGAGGCGCTCGAAGTTCTCTTTGTTGCAGAGGGAGAAGAACTGGCCAAGGGGCTCAAGTCCGGACGAGATGCCGAGATATGGCGTCTCGCCGCCGAAGACGACGAGGCTGAAGCCGACTTTAATGCGCTCAAGGCACTTAATGATCTGGTAGATCGTGACATATCTGGCGCCGCTCGTGTGCTTCGTCAACGGATGGAACAGGTAATCCAAGCCAACGAGGACACCATACCGGCCTACAAACTTGCAAACCTCATCAACTTTTACCGCATTACTTTCCAGAAAACACTTGGCCCCAATTCTAACTTGGTAGACTTAATCGGAGGTTTGGAAACTGAAGCGCTACGGCAATTCCGAGCCCTTGTAAGAGACCACATCGCAACTCTACAGGGTGAATTTCAACATGCTCCGTCCGACCTTGGGCCACCCAGTTTTCTACAGGACTCGCTCAAGCAATTCAAGGCTATAGCGAAAACCTACGACTCTTCGTTATCTGCTTCAGAAGATCGTGAAAGTGAGTTCGAGAATGTGTTGACAGAGGCTTTCGAACCATTCATGGCTGGCTGTGAGAACATGGTCAAAAATATGAGCACGCAGAATGGCGGGATCTTTCTTATCAACTGCTTGTCTTCTGCAGTGGCATGTCTAGAGCCATTCGAATTTACGCAACGGAGAACAAAGCAGCTACGTGAGAAATCAGATGAGCAATCCAAAGGGCTTGTTACCAGTCAGTACCAGTTCTTTCGAAGGGGCTCGGGGCTGGACACCATCTTTTCAAAATTGGAGGAGGACGGTGACAAAAATGCCATATCCTTGGATGAGAAAGCTTTGGCTCAGGCAAGCCAAGTATTGGACGACTTTCTCCCATCGGCACTCATGGATGCTATGGACAACTTGAAACATCTCCAAGACTCTAAACTAGCACGGCAAATTACTGAGGAAGCGGCTGAACAGTTTTGCAACGACTTTGAGCAGCTAGAGGAAGCTATAACGGAAGGTGATAGCGAATCCGTGGACTCGGAAGAAGACGAAGGGCTGCGGTCTATCTTCCCCCGAACAACGGCAGAAATCCGCGTCCTGCTTTCCTAAGCCAGAAATATTAGATACCTGGGTTTCATATCTGAAGGGGGTTGATGTCAAGAAACCACAGGCAGATATGTAGATACGTGACATGAAAGTCAGAGTGTCATGTTGTGATGTGAGCCATGAATAGAACACGTGTTGTGTGGCTGACTCCTCGAATCGTATTGGTTGGCTTGTTAGTAAATTTATCCTGTGATCAAGCTACCGATTGTCTCCTTAGCAGATGTAGCTGACTTTCATGTAAGTTAGTAGCAGACAGTAGTAAACGTGAGGATGAACCTACCTGTCTACCCCGCCACCATACTGATTGCGACAAGGGTGGGCGGTGCGAGCCTAGACTACGTCACCGCCTACCCAAGTGGAGTTATCTGCTATTCCATGTCCAGGCACGCGGGACGATCAACCTCATCACGAGCAACCACCGTCAACAAAAGGATCTTTCTAAAAATTGACCACAAATG
Source organism: Fusarium pseudograminearum CS3096 (assembly GCF_000303195.2). Classification (NCBI taxonomy): domain Eukaryota; kingdom Fungi; phylum Ascomycota; class Sordariomycetes; order Hypocreales; family Nectriaceae; genus Fusarium; species Fusarium pseudograminearum. Next base: position 5,193,684 of record NC_031954.1, on the reverse strand, counting down.
CAATTTCTCTTTACGGAACTTAGCATATAATCAACCGTGAACGCCTCAATTTGAACGCCTGTGCTGAGAATCCAGGTCGATTGGTATAGAATTCTGCCCGTATCCTAGCAGAACCTGCTCGCCAAAACGTACAGCATCGCGACGATATTCAACAGTCGGCGGACTTGAGCGCACCCCGTGCCGGTTTCTGGGCTATTATGGTATTGGCCTATAGCCGGAGCCATGTTACGGAACAGGGCCCTGGCTGTTTTGCAGAAGACTTATGATGATAGCTACTTGAGCTGCTCAACTGCCATCTATTATGAAGGCCAGGTAAGGCTGGCTTGTGGCGCTCCGATCAATCGAAAACTAACCACCAATTCTCTTAACAGGGAAGTGAGGCTGAGGCGATGCGACATTGGAGAGCTGCGCTGGATCAAATATACGACTACAACGCAAACCGTGCGCCTCCTTCGTACAGCCCACGTACAGATACAGAGAAGGCGTTGCAGGAGGCCCTTAAACAACTTGAACTACAATGTAAAGAACGAATAGACCTCCTAGAGGCTCTCAGAGTGTCACGACAAGAAGATTCGACGCCACCGCCAGGAAAATTGACAAAACGTCCCAGTATACCTGAGGGAAGGGGTTCTTTAGGACAGGGCACAATTACTGCCATGCAATACTCCGAGCTATCAAGACCATCCCTTCCGCACCGCCCATCGCAACCCCGTCGCACATCTTCAGAGCTTGCAATAGTCGATGGGCCCAGCGCGCATCTCGACCCAAACCTCCCAGCCCTGCCGCGATCTGCTTCACCTGGAGGACCTGCTCTGCCTCCCAGACCGAACAAGACATTGCGAACACCAAGTCCAGAAAAGTACACGATGCGAACCACTTTGCGTTCTGGGAAACCAGGCGAAAAGTCCACAAAGCCGCGCAAAGCATCAAAGCCTCTCGCCGAAGGGTCAAGCAAGGCCGCAACCTTGGCATGGAGCGCTCTGGGCTCCAGAGACAGATTTACGAGAGGGACTCAGTCGGAATTCACCCCACCTGCTGCGAGTCCCAACTCTCGTACTTCACTTGAACAAACTAGAAGACCAGCACCAACACAGTGGGATAGTCACTCACGACGACTTGTTGTGCCCCGGGATCGCGAATTCGATGGAGATGTATCAGGAAATTCGCGGCACTCTGACGAGTACTGCTATGCTCGCCCATCAATGCTATCGGTGTCTGCTGCTTCCAGCGCTCTCAATTCTTCCTCATACCAGGACTTACCATCCTCAGACGTCTATACCACTAGGGATGAGCGGCCATCAATCTCTTATAACGCAATTGCTTCGCCGTCGCCCCGCAAAGTATCCAAGCAAGAGTTAGCTAATGATATCGAGACGGCCGATGATTCTGGGGAGGGGTCAGAGAGGAGAAATTTTTCCAACAATCTACCGGCTAGAAGCACAGTAGTGAGGCCACCAGCGAGGCCTCAGAAGCCTTCCAAGGCAAATACTGAAGTTGGAGATCGCTCACGACGCCGTAGTCGTAAAACTCAACAAACCTCGGTCTCTAGTACATCCGACGATGATACAAACCGGTCTGGTCCAAAACCACGCCGCGTTAAAGCAAAAGAAACTCCCGTAGAAGCTGATTCTGGAGAGGAAACCTCCGATATATCTGAATCCGAAAAGAGCCCCGATGATTTGACCGAATGGAAGAATAAGAAGAAGCAAATACTCAAAACTTTACCCCCAGGAGTTGACTCGGCGGCGGCCAAGCAGATCTTGAATGATATTGTCGTTCAGGGTGATGAGGTTCATTGGAATGACGTGGCCGGTCTTGATATAGCCAAAAACGCCCTTCGCGAGACTGTCGTATATCCATTCTTGCGACCTGATCTCTTCATGGGCCTCAGAGAACCAGCCAGAGGTATGTTGCTGTTCGGGCCCCCAGGAACGGGAAAGACTATGCTCGCGAGAGCTGTGGCAACAGAATCCAAATCGACCTTTTTCTCGATTTCTGCCAGCAGTCTGACGAGTAAATACTTGGGAGAGTCGGAAAAGCTAGTGCGAGCTTTATTTGGCTTGGCGCGGACATTGGCACCCAGTATCATCTTTGTTGATGAGATTGATTCGCTATTGTCGCAGAGGTCGGGTTCGGGAGAGCACGAGGCTACCATGAGAATCAAGACGGAGTTCCTCATTCAATGGAGTGACCTTCAACGAGCAGCTGCTGGAAGAGAAACTACTGAGAAGGACAAGGAGAGAGGAGATGCCAACCGAGTCCTTGTTCTAGCAGCGACAAATCTACCTTGGGCCATTGACGAGGCGGCCCGACGGCGGTTTGTGCGACGACAATACATCCCATTGCCCGAACCAACTACTCGCGAGACGCAACTCCGGACTCTATTGGGCCAACAAAAGCACGACCTGTCTAATGAGGACATCCTCAAGTTAGTAGGAATGACAGATGGTATGCAGCTTTTGACACAACCAAAGGGACAACCCAGCTAACCAACATCTACAGGCTTCTCAGGCTCGGATATCACAGCATTAGCCAAGGACGCAGCCATGGGACCATTGCGGTCTCTCGGAGAAGCATTATTACACATGACAATGGATGAGATTCGGCCAATCCAGTTGCTCGACTTCGAGGCAAGTTTGACAAATATCAGGCCCAGCGTCAGCAAAACTGGCTTAAAGGAATATGAGGATTGGGCGCAAGAGTTTGGAGAACGTGGTGGATAGATTGGATAGATTGGAACGAGTCTTTGTATACAGCGCGTCCATAAGACACAGGTACATTATACGTGCAGGACCATCATGCAACACGGCCCGATAGTATACACTGGAGTCTAGGTACTGGGGTTGCAAACGGGCTAGATGTATAGTATGTCATTTTATATGTTACAAATGGTAGTTTGTTTGAAAGCCCTTGTTGCGCTGTGCGGCTCTCCTCGATATATCGTACAGAGCCTGGCCATTTTCCCGGCCGGCATGTCCCTATCGTGCCTCGTGTAGGAACCGTCCAGCATTATCCGTTTCGATTTCACCATCAGAGATAGCTGTGGTCATGCGTTGTGACGTTAACATTTAGGGGTTTCAGTCCACGTCGCTCGTCGAGGTGTCCAATTTGTGTTTTTGTTGGGCCTCCTCCCAAGCCTGACGTTTGGCTTCCTTCTTTTCGTTTACCAGCCGCTTTTCTTCTCGTCTTTTGTTCTCCTCTTCTTGTCGCCTGTCTGCCCTCCGCTCATCTTTGGCAGCCTTCTTAGCCTCATAATCCGCTATCCTTTCCTCCAATGTGGGCACAGGTGGACGCTCGCTGGCAGGAACGCCGTAAGGCGCAATTATTTCCTTGATGACGTGACGCTTGTGCTGAGAAGTTGGCCATCCAGGGGCGATGGAAACGATATCGCCTGTTCGTAGGGACGAGTTCGGATCGTGGACTAGATAGTGTTTGGGGTCGGCGAACCACTGGCAAATTCTGTCAGCAAATTGCTTTTCTTTTCCTCGGTCGCATTAAACAGGGCATCTCACCTTGTTGACGGTCTTATTCCACTTCTGGCCGCCTACTCTGACCTTGACAGTCTTTTCCATAAGACCAGCAGAGACGACAACGCCTCGAAGCTCAGTCGTGACGCGGCGAGCGGCCTTGGCCACTGGCGAAGACATGACGCCGATAGTTCTTCTCTTAGTTTGATTATCGACTCGAGTGTTCAGCAGGCACACAACGTCGGCAATTCGCCAATTGAACGTCGTCTTGGAAATGATGTTCAAATGTTCAATCCCGAACTCGCAAAGGCTGATCTCAAAAAAGTGACGACCAATCAGATTCGGTATTGGTGCTGCAGATTGCTTATGTAATGCAACTGGGGATATCGACTCCTTCCATAGGTTGGGTCTGAGAACCTCACACGACTCACGATATCTTCACACGTGCGAGGTCTAAATGAATGCTACGCAAGTTGTAGTGCTAATAACTATCTAATTAATAATGGTGAAGAAGGGATCATAGTAGCCAAATAAATTTGAGATTCTCGTGAGTGCCTCTCATATAGCGATAAATGTTTTTTTCAAGAAATATCATTACTCATATATCCAGGTACCTAGGTAAATTGAACTGAATGTTCATGCTCCGAAAGCCCATCCGTATGTCGGGGGGCCGGGACCCGTAGACCGTAGCGTGAATATCGGAAGAGGTGGGGGGAACATTGCAAAATTTGGCTTGGCCTGAGGGTTCAACACCTTGTCAGTTCAATTGAACCGTGTCAGTACCGCCCGCCGCTTTTTTTTTTCATTAGACGAAATTTAATCCTACCTACCTTAGTACTACTTACTTCCCTTCTTCCCTTGTACGCAACAAACATTCATCTTCCCGAAAACAAACCCAAACATCGTCTGACAATTGTCCGTCTCGTGCATCACTGATTCATACTGTGGCTTGCTTAAGACAAACTCAAGCTACCAACATCAAAGCTTTGCAACCCCCACTCCCTCCTGTCAATTTTCTCTCTCTCTTCATCATGTCCTCGCCCGAGCGTCGAACTGCTGGAGTCAAGCGACCTCGTAAGAACCAAGAACACTCGTATCTACCATATCTTCAGAGCAACCATTGACATGTCGGAAACTCTAGGCACTCAGTCTCTTCCTCCTCCTTCGCTTCCTCAGCTGGTTGCTGAGCAGAGCACCCCCATCCCTCCTACGGACAAGGACTCTCAGCGTCTGATTGTTGTCTTGTCCAATGCCAGTCTTGAGACCTACAAGGCGTCTCACGGCGGTACCAGCCGCAATCGTGAGGACAAGTATTCACTTCTCAACAGCGATGAGCACATTGGTGTCATGCGTAAGATGAATCGGGACATTAGCGATGCGCGTCCCGACATCACCCATCAGGTTTCAACTCTGAACCCTTGAGTCGGCATTCAACATGCTGACCTTTCTCTTAGTGTCTGCTCACCCTCCTGGATTCCCCCATCAACAAGGCTGGCAAGCTCCAGATCTACATTCATACCGCCAAGGGTGTCCTGATTGAGGTCTCTCCCTCAGTCCGCATTCCCCGAACTTTCAAGCGATTTGCCGGTCTAATGGTGCAGCTTCTGCACCGCCTGTCTATCCGCTCCACCAATTCCAACGAGAAGCTGCTCCGCGTGATTCAGAACCCCATCACCGACCATCTGCCGCCCAACTGTCGCAAAGTCACGCTGAGTTTCGATGCGCCACTGGTCAAGGTCCGTGAGTATGTCGAATCCGTGAATTCCAAGGACAGCATCTGCGTTTTTGTCGGTGCTATGGCCAAGGGTGAGGATAACTTCGCCGACTCTCTTGTGGACGAGAAGATTTCCATCAGCAACTTCTCTCTGTCTGCCAGTGTTGCTTGCAGCAAGTTCTGCCACGCTGCTGAAGATGTTTGGGACATCATGTAACACCCACCCATCCTAAGTGACGTCGGCGAGTGACCGAAGCTGCGATGAACGCCAAACGCCGGCTCGCCCAACGATGATACAACATCGTCGCTGGGGGCAAGACGGTTCGGTGGTAACTTGGAATGCCTGGGGTGTTCGCTGTCGCTTGTTTTTGCAACCAAAACATGGGGCGTTCAACATCGGGTCCAAGACGTGAATGTCGTCTTGATGGGTCTCTTCAACCTGACCCACACTTTCCTCTTTGTTCTTTCTTTTCTGTTGCTCAGCGAGTCTGCTCTGTTTTGCCCCTTAGCATTTGAGGGCTACCTTGCCCGACTTTGTCACAAATTAGACATGCTCACGCTTGGTCCTGCCGATCTAGCCAAGCAGCATCTGCTGAAAAGGATGTCATCATAGGTCATGTTTGAAACGAGTTGGAGGCAGAGCATGCCGAGACTTGGTACTCCTGGTGATCGGGGTACTTCAACTATGGCCAGGTCATGATGGGTACCTTGATTCATGGCTGAACAATTCTCCGCAACGCCATCGTGGACGGACAGACAAGTCGCTCGACAGTTCAAGGGCAATCAATATGTATTTTGATAGAAGATAATGGGATGTAAAGTATTCCACAAAAGGTAGCGAATAAGTGAACATGCGTGTGTCACCAAATAAACATCAAACAGGCTCTGGACTTTGACCAAAAGAAGGTTTCAGGACTGAGGCCACCAAGTGCAAGAAAGCCCGCTGCAGCCGCGAATACACATGAGGCTAGAATGGGTTGGAGCAGTACCAATCGCCCCGCACTAGCTTGGTCTCGTGTGTGTCCAAAATCACCAACAGCAGGAGGAATGAATTCAAGTGAAGCGATGGATGGATGGACACATGGCAGACGTGGAGACTGGCGGGCGGGTCACAAAAAAAGCCGACACTCTGTATAGTGTGCTAAAGGAGCTCTGGAATGTCGCTTTTTCTGTGACCCCCACCTTACTGGGCTAGGTTATGTACCTTGGTACCTGTTATGCTACTAGCACTCACCCACGTCCAGCACCAAGATAGATCGTTTTGTCGCCATGAATGATCACACAAGGCACAAGACATATTTCTCCAATGATGAGCCTCCCGTGGTAACGTCATTGGTAGCACCTCGTTGGGTTGATCTCATTCACTGTTGTGTTGTCAATTAGGAATCTGCCGGCTTAAATTCCACATGTCCATATCTCGGACAGAAAAACCAGTGTCATTGTGGATGCATCGTCAGTAGACGAAAAAGACGGCCAGGAGGTTGGTTGCAAGTTTGGGCCAAGTCTAAGCTCTGGGGCTAGGCGGCACTGGCGAATCATAAACGCACAGTCAGTTTGTTGCTTCTGTTGTACGTTCATTCACGAGACCTAGTTTCTCTAAATATCACATTCTCATTTCCTATTCAGAGTGTTGTTCCGGGTAGGAACATCAGTATTCATATGAGAGGGACGACTTGATCCCAAGGCACCTATAGAAAATAGAATATGAGAAGCTTGATAAGACATGGAAGCTGAAGCCCGGGGTTGGCTGGTGCAGGCCGGGGGTTGGATACCGGTGGGGATACGGTGGACAAGCCGACGTCCGTGAGCCCAGCGGCTGGGCTTGACGTGGTCACGCATCGGTGGTCGGGAGTCATTGGGCCAATACTGTATCCACGAGCTATTCTCCGATGATCGTACAGTATACCTTAGTAGTAAAGGACGCAGAAAGCATAGCCTCTTAGCCTCTACAGCGCACTATCTCGCAGAAGAGTGCAGTGCATATTCCCAGATGCCCAATACAAGACTCTATTGAGCCATGTGGTTTCCATAGGTAGTCATAAATAAGAAACGATTGGGATGCGCACAGGGGTGTACTGCACTGTACATGCAAGTACTAAGGTCGACAGGCAACGCTCAAAAGTTGGTTTGGGGTCTATTCCAGTTGGGCTGTCTGGCTGTTTGGAACACACCTGTATCCGATGTACTGAGAAGGTCGGTCCCTGGTAGGTAGGGTACTTGGTGGTAGGTACTAAGCTGCTGCCCATCCATCGCATCATGTTCCATCCATAACTCCCCCTTCTACCTGCAGGTACCGAGTTAGGACAAGTCATTGCTAGTAGGATGGCACATGATGGTTTCCACAACATGGATACCTCCCTAGGTAGGTAGGTACTAATATATAACCTATATTCGCATTCAAGTAGAAAAGAAGGATTTCAAACTCATCACCACCAACTCTAGAGAAGTCGTTCTTATTTACAACTTACACTTGGTTGATAAATACAGTAGATTCACTGCCCATTGTACGAACTCTTCATAGCTACCTACCTACCTGAGCACTAAGCTAGCCCGACGTTTTGGTCCAGAATTTGAAGGGTTCAGGGGGTGATCATGAGCGGGTGCTGCCGGATGGCGCGGGGCTAGTGGGCCTGCCCTTAACCCAAGACACGATGGATGGGCGGGATTTACGGACACATTCTGTGCCTAATCTCACTTTTATACACGTCCCAGTATTGCCAGAGATGCACAAATACTGTACATTATTCTAGAGTGATTACCTGAGTACATACATGCCTGCTTCTTTAACAGCTCACAGCTTTACCTCCCGTATCAAATTCAGGTCTTGTGGCTGCTGTGATTTCATCCGACATGGTATAATACGACGTGACTCAAGCGACATATGCTCGCACCAAATGAGGAGGAGGATGGTATCAAGGTACCTACACAAGAACACTTCTAACTATGTTTGACCTTGACCCCCCCATGGCTAAACTGGGCCTGAGAGGGTCAGATGTCAACGAGTCACAGAGCCACAGTCACAAGAGGTGCAGGACTGGGCCGTTCACTCGTTATGAGACGAAGTGGGAGGGTTGGCTGAGACGAGACACGAGCCCATCAGTAAGACTGAACACTGAACTCTTAGGGGTCGATTTCCTAGCAAGTGCCCAGATGCTACCTGTTAAAGTAGTACCTGAGCTGGTATCTGCTAAGAGGTAGGTACCAGTTAGGTTAGTAGGTAGTCAATTAATAAGAGCCCACCATCACAACACCTCTATTTTGAGGGCACGCAGCTGGTCTCTTCTCTTTAGCTGCATCGTCCTTTTCTTCTCTCTTCCTCTTTCGGTTCTCCTCGAGTCTCTTCTCTCCTCTTTTACAGAGTCTCTAGAGTCTCAAGTCCCCAGTTTCTCTGAGCAATTGCTTCAATTGTCCTCAGCATCACCTGCGCTGCAGCCTCTCTTCAAGCACCTTGTATTTTCATTTATTATCCAGCATCCTGGCTTCAGGGACTCTTTTTTTCGCATTGACTCATTGATCGGGAATCACGAGGATTAACTGTGATCTCGGGTACCAATCGATCTTTTTACGCCCTTGAGTATCTCACATCTTGAACCTGGGTATTCCATCTTGTCAACATAAATTGGGCGTCAAGGTGTTCCGAGCAATAAAGCCAGCCGCAAGCAAGCAATTGACCGACTAAGGAGCAGACAACTCACCACCCGACTTTTATTAGACCACTCCAGAATACGGACCCATTGGATTGCTCCCGTCCTTCTTTTCGCACGACACTACGGATACTTCACCTTACCTTGCCTTACCTTAGCTCGCCAACTCACTCACCTCATCTCGTCTCAGTCAGGCTCAGGGCACCGAATCGGATACTCTACGCCTTGTTTCTTGCCTTGGTCGCCTCTCCATCCCTACCATTTCATTCTCGACCGCCTTCTCTCATCCACTCCGCCACCTCACCTGGCCAACATTTTGCTTGCCTCGCTGTACTTGTTAATATTTCTGGGATCATTCTTCTTTACATCCTTTCCCTTCTGATCTGTTATCCTTTTTTTTTTCCTCCTTCCTCCTTCTTTTTTTTTTTTTAATTGCTCCGTCCAAAGTTGGGGTTGTTGTTTTAGTTATTCCTCGACTGCCTACTCTACTATCTTACTTAGTACCTGGGTAGATACTTTTGTTTCATCATTACTCATCACCAGTCTTGACCGATATTCCAGTCTCCCCACCAGCCCCCGCCTCTCTTTTACACGCACTGCTCAGCCAGTCAAGCACGAGCTGAGTATCTGTTTTCTTTCTGTGTTTTTGGGGTTCCTACGAGACTCCAAAATCATTCGGCCAAGGCATCCGAGCGGGTACCTCGTAGCAGGCAGCCGATAGGGCGTTCCTGGCGAGGTGACGGACTCTATAAGAGACCATGACGGTACCGTTTGTTGAGGTGTCGCACCTGGCATCATCCTCGTCTTTCTACTCGGCCACATTACAAATACTTGGCCTGCGATACTTGAACGAATCTCGCGATCCAAGTTCATCCATCGGAACAGTCACTTACGGACTTACAGCTGGTGTCACCAAGACTGGAGGCAAGCATCGCCAAGCTTTGACCGACGGGCGAGGAGAGGAAATAAAAGGACCTCAGCCAGTGCTTCAGATCCGTGAGGTGTCCCGCCCTTTCGACCCTGTCAGGATTTCCACGGTTGTCATTGCGGTACCAGCCCCAGGACAGATCGTTGACTTTTACGAGGCCGCCCTCACCGCGAATCCGTGGCTGGCCGTTCAGGCCGATAGTGACCCAACTTATTCCGGCAGTCCTCGTCTGGGCATTGATGGCGGTGAACCCCCAAGGCGAGCAACAGTACGTGACCTTGACGGCAACACTATTCAGGTCGTCTACCGCCAGCCTACATGTCCTCGAGACTATTATGGCCGAGTAATCGAATGGACCTACGACGGTGCCTCTCATTCGACTTATAAAACTACCATTCACACGACTCGTAAAATACACACCAGGAACCGCTCCTTGTCACAGCCACAGCTACAGCCTGTCGCTTCCGCTCGTTCGTCCTCCTCTTCTATTGATGGGCTTCCACCCTTTCAGCCCCGTCAGTCTTCCGCCAAACACGGTCCTAACACCGTCACAGCTGCCGAGATGGCCCAACGCGCCGCCGCTCATCCCGAGAAGGAAGACGAACCAGTATCCGTTTCGCCTCGACAGAGCTCCAACAATAACGGCCTCAGTACCACTACGGTCGTGGGCGCCATTCTAGGAGTCGCCGCTGCTGGTGCAGCTCTTACATACGGTTTTGCGAGTCACGCGGCTAAGGAACGAGAACGAAAACCAAGACAGGAATACGAAGGCCAAGCCCCCCAGCTCCCCCGACGTTCGACATTCCCCGAGAAAGCCCCACCAGTTCATAAACTGCACCAGGAAGAGCGCCGAACCGTATACGGCGACTATCCTCCCAATGCCTCGCAATATCCTCCCAAAGCACTACCCTACCGAGGCCATGGTGGCTTCCCGACCCCAGACGTATACCCAGAAGGCTATCCATTCCAACAGAACATGCAGAACGACTACGCACCCCGCAAAATGTCTCACCACAACTCGTACCCACCAAAGAACCTCGGGTATACAGAGGAAGATAGCAGTGAAGACTCTCCGGACGAGCCACCGCCCCGCCAAATACAGTATCTTACTCAGGTTCCCTACAACGAAGAGAATCCATGGGCCTCTAACACCCGGGCCAGGAGCAGGAGCAGAACACGAAGTGTGGCCAAGAGTACGGCAAGAAGTGTTGCTGCAAATAGTGCTGCCCCAAGCACAAGGACTGTTACGAAGAGCACTGCAAGGAGTGTCGCTCCTTCTCGAGCTCGGTCGCCAAGCCAGGCGCCTGATGAAGGGTATGAGACAACACGAAGTCGGCGCCCGTCAAGACAACCAGAAGACACTTACGAATTTGACGAAACACGTAGCCGCCATACTTCGAGAGTCCGTGACGACGGGTTTGAGCCACGCAGCGGCCGCTCATCAAGGCCCCCACCCAGCGACGTCTATGACAGGCGCAGCCGCAGATCATCACGACCACCACCGGAAGATGGTTTCGAAAGAAGTCGCCGATCATCAAGGCCCCCTGTGACCGAGAAGCCAAGAAGTATGCGTGCGCGTAGCGAAGTAGGTGCTGGTCGTAGCAAGTCTGTCGTGTTGGCCGACGATCTTCAGAGCGAAGTGCCGTTTAGCCGCAAATACGACGACCGCCAAAGCCACGCAGGTTCACGCCCGCCAAAGTCATCGCGATCGGTTGTCCGTGGTAATAGGCCTACATACGACGATGAGCGAACGTACGTTTCTACCCGATCGCGTCCGTCGTCACGAGCTCCTCGTCGTTCCTCGCGTACCGAGGTGGATGATGATATCATGGAAGCACCAGAGGTGCCCGAAGTTCCTGATGCTCCTGAGATTCCTCTGGATCCAAACATCTATGAGGTCCCTGACGACATGATGCCAAGAGGTCAAGGCAGAAGTCGATATAATATGCCCCGGATGGCTAGTGGGCCTGAGTACCAGCATATGGGCTTCCCAGGCAAGGCCCAGAGCTACGTCTCTGCAAGGGATGTCTGTTTACCGATGAGCGGCGTTGGCAGCAGTCACGCTGAGTGGGATGACGATATGGTCAGTGTTGCTCCTAGCGACAGTATCAGCTGTGTCGGTATGAAACCAAGCAGACGAAGCCGCAAGATACGATAAAGACGTACTACGATGACGACGATATGCATTTTTCCACGAGCGGCGATCAGATGACACGATTGATGATGAGTAGACTGGCTTGACAGAATGAAATGAAGGACTGGCGGTATTCTGGTTACACATTGGATATAAAGCTACACAAGTTCCTTGTTGAGTTTGATTTCGAACTGAATTCAAGTGTTCTTTTGCTCTCATTCTTTTTTTTTTATCTTCTGTCTCTTTCCTTTTTTCTTTTCTTTTCTTTTTCATCTACTAAGCATTGGAGGAGGCGTTCTCATGAAAACACTGCGGTTTCTGCTATGTTCAATGCTTCAATCTCGCAAGCCTTGATGAGTAGAGACACTGCATTCATCTTTTGTTTTCTTTTTCCAAGAGTACGACGCATTGGAAATATAACAGTCATGGTTTAGCCATAGACTTCCACTCTGGTACGACTTGACACAGGAAATGGGGTTTAAATAAGAAAGACATATATATTCAGAAATGCATTTTAGAAGGACACTACAAATATACAATACGGAAAGGACATAACTACACTAAATATTCGGCTCGGTGGTCTATCGCCGCATTATTTCCAATTACTCACTAATGGCATGTATTCCTTGCACCCAGTTTTGAAGACCTAAACGACCCTCACTTAATATGCCGCATCATCAGGATGCAGCCCACTTATGAGGCTCCAACATTGTTGGTTGGTTTTGGATGTGGGGGTTGAAGTTGACACCGTCACAGCAAAATAGTCGTCGAGTTTGTGTTTAGTGAGGTATTACTCAAGGCATGCAATACAAGACCTATTCGCAAAGTTCCCTCCGAAATGCCATAGTTCCACTCTCAGTATACTGATGAAAGCATGCAGTCCCGGTTGGTACCTACCTATGTAGACAAAGTAGAGCAAGCATCACTGTGGTCAATCGACTAAACCTTCCCCCGAATTGTCCTTGATAACGAGTCACTTGTCCCACTTTGGAGTTGCTCGCTAGCAGGCATAGATAGGTAGTTCTCCAGGTTTGGGGCCAATCGCTCTAGCTCAAGGCTCATAATTGCTGTACACAGACTGGGGCTCTTCTCCGGTCTTCGGCCATTTTCCCTCTTCGTCCAACCACAACGCCACCAATTCAAGGGGAAAAAGCCGTCTTAATTGTACACATCAACTTACTACCTACTAATATAGCACTTATTTTCCGAGGTACAAAAACCTACCTTGGCAGATACAGATCAACTTTCGTTCATCCTTTGTTTTCCTTTTCCCCTCCACGCATTTCTTCGTATCTCATCTTGGAGAAGAGAAACATCATCATGCCGGTGATTGGCCTGGGCGAGTCCATCCCTTCTGATACAGCACATGTGAGTCAACACTCAGCATAGTCTTTTTTTTTTCTTATGTGAAACGAAGTTACTGACTGTCTCATCAACTCAGGCTGTCAGTGTCTCTCTTCCAACTTGGAAAGCCAATGTTGGATACGAAGAGGGTGAAGATTGGGTTGTGAACCGTATGACTACAGGTTACCCTCGGTGAGCTAAATCTCATGCATCATTGCACACGGTACTCTTACTTACCGAACGCTACCAAACAGCTTTTTTGTTCACAGAGGCATTCAGGCTTTTGCCAAAGAAATCGTGGATCGTTATGGCAGTCCTGGCCAGCAAGCCATGCTCTTTCCTACACCGCGAGTAGCGAAGCGGTGTCTGGATTTTCTAGTCCAACGGATCTCTCCTGAGCTGGCGAGTCAAGTCCGCATCTTCGACTTTGCTCTTGACAAGTCAAAGGAGCTCTCTCCTGTATTGAAGAAACTCACCTCCACCATCTCTGCTGTGCTTTACCCCTCTGATGTATTTCCTATTGCAAAACAGTACTGGCAACATACTGGAGAGGGTACCTCTAGCAGGCGTGCTGAGTTTTGTCATGGTCTCTTCAAGGATGACCTTCTTATCCCAGGTGTCCGCACGCGGACCCCTCCCGAGGTTGTTCAAAGCAGGCCCTTCCGTGGCCCAAGACGCTACACTCGCCCTGGCTCAATCGATGGTGCGTCTTCTCCAATACCTACGGCACCTAAACGAACTTCCCCAGATAATCCAGTGGAGTCTATTGAGAGTTCGACGTTCCTCGAGGAACGTTTTGGTAGAAACCTTGACCTGTCCATGGTTGAGCGTGCCAAGTCTGCGATTCGTAGACGTATTGCGGGTGCTATGGCTCACGAGGTAGACATGAACAACGGTCCGCTACCAGCCATGACATCCAACACTCGCGGCATACCCAGCCTCGAAGAGACCGACGTCTACCTTTACCCTGCTGGCATGAACGCCATCTTTAATGCCCACCGTGCGCTTCTCCATGCAAGGGTGCCGGCCGAGAGCATTAATTTTGGTTTCCCTTACGTCGACACGCTCAAAATTCTCCAGAAGTTTGGTCCTGGCTGTCTCTTCTACGGCCATGCATCGCCTGAAGACCTTGATGATCTGGAGGCACGATTGAAAAAGGGCGAGCGGTACCTAGGCCTCTTCTGCGAGTTCCCTGGAAACCCCCTCTTGACATGTCCTGACCTTACCCGTATCCGCAAACTTGCCGATGAGTACGATTTTGCTATCGTAATTGACGAAACAATAGGCACCTTTGCCAACATCAACGTCCTCCCCGTTGCAGACATTGTTGTCAGCAGCTTGACCAAGATTTTCTCCGGCGATTCCAACGTTATGGGCGGGGGTCTTGTCCTCAACCCTGACAGCAAGTACTATCGAGCGCTCAAGGCAGCCATGGAGGAAATCTACGAGGATAATTACTGGCCTGAAGATGTTGTCTTCATGGAAAGGAACAGCCGCGATTATGAATCCCGCGTGGTACGCATCAACGCGAACTCCGATGCCATTTGTGAGGTGCTACGGAATCATCACCTTGTAAAGCGGATATACTACCCCAAATCCAATGATTCCAGGGAGCACTATGAAAAGTTCCGGCTCCCCGATGGAGGATATGGCGGTCTACTATCTGTTGTGTTTCGACACAAGGAGTACGCCCAGGCGTTCTTCGACGCCTTGCCTCTGGCCAAGGGGCCGAGTTTAGGAACCAACTTCACACTGGTGTCTCCATATGTTCTCCTGGCACATTATCAAGAGCTAGAATGGGCCGAGTCATTTGGCGTCGACCCGTATCTCATCCGTGTCAGCGTTGGATTAGAAGACACTACTGAGCTTGGTGACATATTCACAGACGCCTTGAAGGCAGCCGAAGCCGTGACAGTTACAGGCTGATGATGAAGGAATACCAAAAGCGCTGTTCCGCTCTGCACATATCATTTCTATAGAGAGCTGATGCTATCTACCGTTATGCACGGTACAATCTACTACACAAATGCAAAGAATCTGATTAGCCAAATTCATGGTCCGTTTTAGTCAGACAATAGAAACCTCATCTGGCCTTTTCATATTGCTAATTCCAAAGTCTATTCAAATTCCAATCGCTCAAGTATGCTGTAGTATTTGTGGCGGCCGTATCATGTCATGTCGTGTACCAGAGCTCCTGACAGCTCACATTATGCAACATTCCTGGTGGACATAACCAGGTCCGTAATCCTCAATACCCCGCTCAATCTCATTTGCCCTCTCTTTTTCTTTTACTTCTTTTGCAAAGTACTTCTTCATGTACTTTTGAAGTTCGTAGTCAAGGTTCATGGCCGAAGCCTTCAAAACGACATCTGCTCTACACAACGGGCAATGCTTCTCCTTTCGACGTTGGATCTTGATGACGCAGCGAATGCAGAAGACATGTTGGCAGTCTAGACGGACTGGCATATATGCCACCGAGAAACAGACTGGACAAAGGTAATCATTGAGCTGAGGAACTTTGGAGACAAGCTCTTGCGACATTTGTGCGCAGACGTCCCGGGCGATAGTGCCTGCTAGGAGCTTGTCAGAGTGAACGACGGTAGGAAACTTCCTTGCAACGCCCAATGCCGTCCGCTTGTCGAATTCTTGTGGGGAGTCAGTAAACTTATCGTACAAAGGGACAAGCATTCGCTTACTCTTGAGGATTTTGGCAACAGCTGTCTTGTTGAGCTCTTGGAATTGCATGTTCTTGAGAAGAGACGCATTCAAGTTGATGAAGCGAGTGAAGGCCGCCTTACTCTCAGGGAGCTTGAAGTCCTGAACCAGATTCTGCTTGGTCACCTGGTCCTGAAACCATTGCAGCTGCTTCAGAGCCTTTTGGCTTGTGCGTTGTCCGTGATCCTGCTCGTGGGTAGCAAAGAATATTTCGGCGTCCAGATAAAGCTCGAAGATTTGTCGCCAACGTGCCAGATCGGTCTTGGAGAAACGTTTCGGCTTCACCACTTGTTCAACTTCCTTTCCAAGGGCAACAATTTCCGAGGTCATGGTCTTCTCTTCCTCTGTTTGTAGAGCATCCAGATGATTCACGTCGCTCTGGAGCATTTCAAAGAACTCAGCATCGAAAGTGAGAGGAACTTCGATGATTTCGTAGACTCCTGTGGTCACATCGGCTGGGGACGGATTGAGCGTGGTTTCGTTGGAGACATGATTTTGGGTCGCGGCGGAAGGGTTGTGCTGCTCAGCATCGGCCACTGTTTTTTCGACGGCATTGACCTTCTCATCGGCCAGCGTTATAACAAGTTTCTCGTTAGCTTGGTCGGCAAGCGCATCGATTGTTTCGGTAGAGGGTGCGACGGCAGTCTCAGCAACGGTATCGGGTGATGCGACACCTTGCACATCGTCGTGGGTTTGCGGCTTGGCAGTATGTCCCGCGTGCGACCACTGATTTTGGGGCAAATTAATGGCAATCTTATTAAGAAAGTCGCGCGAGTTTGGTGCAAGCGAAGCGTCGATGGGGACACCATCCTGTAGATGGACCTGAACGGTAAGCTTTGGGCGCAGGTGAGAATCGCTGCCGTCTGTGGAAAGTCAGTTTTGATGGAGGGGAAAACCGTTGAAAGTACTAGGTTCGTACCGTTAAGCTTATACTTCAAGGCCACAGGAGACGTTGCGTCGGGGTTCAAAAGTTCGCGCAACGTCTCAGGATCAAGTCCAAGCTCATGCAGCTCACGGGCGACTTTCTTGAGACATTTTTTAAGCTGACTGTAGGGAATTGCATGATCAACCCAATGAGCGGGAAAATCTAGGCGTTGTACGTTAGAGAAAAATATGACTATTTAGAAGGGAATCTGAATGTGAATCATTCTGCTCAGACCCATCGTAGTTTAGACAAACCTTGAGCTCGAAGAGATTCCTTGAAATCGTGACCAAACTTCATGGCTGCCAAACTGATTCTGCGCCAAATTCCAGATCTATTCGCATAGGAGGCACGCGACCAGTTGCAGTATTAGGCGACGATTGGTGGCAAAACACTCGGAGCAGGGGAGCAAGGGATAAAAAGGGACGCTGGAGATGCAACGCAGTGACAGCAACAAAGAGGTATCGTTTTTTAAGAGTTTCCAAGGCTTCAAACGCAGAACTGAAAGATTATACTTTGCGCAGAATGAAGAAAAATAAGGTGAGGAGGAGGACGAAGAAGAAAAAGGTGAAAGAGTGGGAATAAATGGTTAAAGAATCAAGTCATGAACTTGCGCCGCGTGAACAGGCTTGGGCTGGACCTGGACCTAGATCTGGATCTGGGTCTGGGGGTCTGGACATGAAGATGAACATGAGGAGATGGATGGTTTCTAAAGATAGGTCTTGGGTATTGGTTATTGATTGACCTCGTGGGTGGAAAAGATCGATATCGAGGAGCCCAAGTAGGCAAACCAGGGTCTGTACTTTACTCGATTCAGACTCGCGCACGTAAAGGAATATCGCTAACCCAGTTACTCCATGTACCAACCGATTTCGGGTACCTCTAGAGGTAGTCATGTCCTCTTTTTTCCTACTTTCTGCCTCATATTACTCTCTCAAATACATGTACCCAAGTCATGATGTACGTGCCTGGGTGGATTCTCGGCAATCTCTTGCCGGCAAATGACAGAATAGAGGCATCTGAAAGCATGAATCAAACAGGAACATAAAGACCCAGCTTGTCAATCCATTTTCGCTGACCGAGCCGGCATTTACAATATGTATGTCGTGCCCCATGCTTTTTTTTTTCCCTCCCTCTCTCTTTTTCGATTTCCTGCATTTCGATGGGGTTTGCTTTACACTGTCGAGGCTGGCCATTGGTCCATGATATGGATCAAAAAGTGGTCAGATGATTGCTTTCAGTATTACTTGCCG
Organism: Fusarium pseudograminearum CS3096; assembly: GCF_000303195.2. Lineage (NCBI taxonomy): Eukaryota > Fungi > Ascomycota > Sordariomycetes > Hypocreales > Nectriaceae > Fusarium > Fusarium pseudograminearum. The sequence continues at coordinate 5,175,563 of NC_031954.1, read as the reverse complement.
GGCAGTCAAGCAAGTCATGGATTACTCAACGGAGCAGCACAGCCAGCATATGCAGAGTATATACGCCACCTATTCTATAAAGTCCATGTACAGAGTATATCAAAGTGATCTAAAAAACACTCACGAACTTTGTCTGTGCTTGTTCTAGTTTGTCGATCCCCCCCCTGCCCCCAAAGGCAACTGATTCGTTCCATTCAGCCTCGTGTTCGACATGGGCTTCGTTATTGGCGCAGGCACATCTTCACCTGTGAAAATGCTTCATGGTGATTTAATTCAATGGGAGGCTTACTTCTATGGTTTAACACCATGATTAGCCTTGCTCGTCGAGGCCAACTAGTAATATATCCGTCCATAATGGCGCAACAATCATACAATGTATTTGCAGGTAGGTACTGGGTAGGGAAAGCCACCACCCATCTTCTTGACAAATCAGTACACATGTAAACACACTAGAGTCTGGAAGAACTCCAAGTGTTTGCTGTGGTAATTAATTTGACATCGTCAATAGAGTTTATTTAATAAAAGTTACAAGAAGCAACTAAACTACATAGAGAATAAATCAAGCACCATGAAAATATCGGTCAATGTATGAGTAACAGGTTCTTGCTCTAAACTCGATACCTAATAAATCAAGCTTGGATGACTCTTTGTGAATCATTCGGCATGGAGACATGATACCCGCCCGATGCAGCGAATGAGCTTACATGCTTCTCCAAATTCTAGAAGAAGAAAAAGCATCAGAAACCCATCAATAGCGGAGATAAACCGTGCGGGGATAATTTTATACAAAATACGGATACATAAATTACTGTATCTACTGATAAATTTGCCCCACGATGCCCCTCCATCCTTCACTGCCTACCGACATACACAGCACTCTGCAAGTGACGATTATAGATAAATAAACCACTGTCACTCCAAAACTTTACCCCAAGCTGTCCAAAAACACAAGGCTACCTGACCATACCATATCTTGTCAAAGGCCCAGGTTGCTAACCAAGTAGGTAGCCATGGGCGCCCAACAATCTTCCGAGACCTCAAATGCTGGGGGTTCTGCTCCTGTTGCAAAGACATGTTACTATGAACTGCTAAACGTTGAGCGTTCAGCTACAGATGACGAGTGGCTCTCCCAAATAAACTTCTTCTGTCACTTCTCGCTAACGACCATCATACAGGATCAAGCGAGCTTACCGCCGAAAGGCTCTCGAGCTTCATCCTGATCGCAACTACAACGATGTCGAAAATGCCACACGTCGCTTTGCCGAAGTCCAGACCGCTTACGAGATCCTGTCCGATCCTCAAGAGAGAGCATGGTACGACTCGCACCGAGACGCCATCCTGAGCGGAAGAGATGCCGACGGGGACGGAGGAAACCCCACTACCTTCCGAAATGTGCGACTTACATCGGCCGAGGAGATTATGGGCTTGATCCGCAAGTTTAACGCTGCTGTGCCTTTCGATGATGAACCAACTGGCTTCTATGGAATCTGTAGAGAGACCTTTGAGCATTTGGCATTAGAGGAAGAGGTTGCTGCAGACAACGACGACCTCGACGTACGAGACTACCCGGTTTTTGGCTCATCCGACGATGATTACGAGGATGTCGTCAAGCCTTTCTATAATGCATGGGCTGGTTTCTCAACAGTCAAGTCATTCGCTTGGAAAGACAAGTACCGTCTTTCTGATGCCCCTGATCGCCGTGTTCGCCGCTTGATGGAAAAGGAGAACAAGAAGATGCGCGACGATGCTATACGAGAATTTAACGACGCCGTCAACTTCCTAGTGGGCTTTGTGCGCAAAAGAGACCCCAGATACCTGCCGAACTCCCAGACTCATGACGAGCGCCAAGCTTCATTGCGCAACGCTGCTGCTGCTCAGGCCGCCCGATCGCGCGCAGCGAATCAGGAGCGCATGTCTGCCTTTGAAATCCCTGAATGGGCTCAGGCCCGGTCTGACGAAAATGGAGTGGAGGGTGATTTCTCGGAGTCTGAGGAGGAGTCCGAGGTCGAGATTTTGGAGTGTGTTGTATGCAATAAGACTTTCAAGAGCGAGAAGCAGCTTGAGGCACACGAGAAGAGCAAGAAACATACCAAGGCGGTTCAGCAATTGCGCCGGCAGCTGAAGCGTGAAGGTGCTGAGTTGCAGCTTGACGAGGCATCGCCTCAGAGCCAGGAGACCGTCAACCAGGACGGTCAAGGGGAAGATACAACATCCAGCAAGTACAAGGAGATGGAGGACGAGGACGAGGGGGGCCCAATTCCCGTCGAACAAGCTGCACCTTCTACCAACGATGGGTTGCAGGAGGGAGTGGCTGCGCATTCTACGGACGCTTCGGATGACACCGACTATGCACCAAGAGACATTGTCGAGGAGAGAATAGCTAACGCCAGCAAATACAAGTCGGATGGTAACAAGACCAATGAAGATGAACTATCTGAATCTGTTCAGAATCTATCTGTCGATGAGCCTGCGCAAGGCAAGAAGGTTGGAAAGGCAAAGGCAAAGCGTGCCAAGAAGGCTGCAGCTGCACAAACACAGCAGGAGATCTCAGTACGTTGATTTCGCTGCAACTTAAGTGTTGTATACTGAGAAAGATGAAAGCCACAGTGTGGATATTGTGGAGAGTCATTCACTTCCAGGACCAAGTTGTTCGCGCATATCCGTGACGAGGGACATGCTGCACTAAAACCAGTGACTGGGGGCAACGGGAAGAAGAAACGATAAACTCCATACGGGCGGCTCACATGCCATATGATAATAAGTATGGATCTCGTGGGACTACATGCCGCAGCGACATGCAACTCCGTGAAGCGGATACCTCCAGCTTCTGAAGCGTCATAACGCGTGAGCAGGGAGGAAGCACCTCTTCGAAGAGCTATCGACACCATTCTCCCACGGTTGCGATAAGACTTGTCGTGAACGAAAAAAGAAACAAGCAACGTAGAGGAAACGAACAATACAAACAAGATGATCTTTCAGATGGGGTAGAAGAAGTGCTTGTCTTGTCGCAACTGTGGGAGAATGGCGTCGATAGCTCTTCGCTGTCAGGATGCAGTTGATGCGAGTTAGGGATCTTCCACAAAAGTCGAGATGGAGGATGAAAATGCAATGGCATATAATAAGGAGAACAGCGATGAGGAGGACGGACTGGTCGCTTCTTATCCTTAGCCACCAGTGGTTGGCAGCAAATGGGAAAACTGCGACTTTTCCTGACAGCCTTTCAATTCTTCACATCGCCTCGACACACAGCCGGCGGGTGAAATGACATGCCAGGTCAGCTCCATGCATCAATGGCAAAGTGAGCTGTCACAAGGAAATTCGTCCAGTTCAATTTCATCGTCTATCCCAAATAATACCCATGCCCAGCTACCCATCAATGTGAACCGCAATGTATAACAAAACGCCGGACCCTGTGCCCAAACCTATGCCTCATGAATGGTATCCGTATCATCATCGCTCAACGTTTCAACTTCGTCAATGGCGCTTTCTCGGCCCTCGCTTGAACCTCCAAGGACCGCGTTTCGGTCTGTTATATGTATAATTGACTTGCCTTGCACATGCTTGACATTTCGCTTCAGTTCTTGCCAGTCAACCTCATTCTGGATCAAGAAGCCTATCAGCATACTGGGATCCATCTCACGGACATGGATGCGGCGCAGACGAGGGGTGTGGCACGATGCGATCTCTTCGCTGGTGTATTCGATGGGGTCTTCGCGATATGGAAGGGCTACTCTTGTATGATGAGGATCAAGGTAGAAAAGGAAAGATCCTTGCGCGCCGATAAAGTAGTGGGATGATGATGGACGACCACTGCGTATTGTCAGTGCGCTGAAGATACGGGTGATATATTGATAGTACTTGCCCTGCAATTCCTACAGATTGCGGCATCTGAAGAGCTGCGATCAGAGCTTCCCAATACACTGGCGTGATTTTATCGATTCCTAGTCGAGTTCCTACTAACACGAGTGTGGGATGGAAGTCTTCGCCTGGCGGCTTTGCAATTTGCATGAGTTCGTCCTCATACACATCGGGTCCATCACCAGTTGAGTATACTCTGATTGAGGACTCGTGGGAGTTTGTCAATGCTCTATGATACATGTCAGGGTGACTTTAACAGCTTTGACGCATGTGTGTTAACGTACTGTATACAACGGGCTGTCGCTGATGGCCCAAACCACTCGCCAGGGTATTTGCCACAGGCACTGGCGCCATGTCGAACGAAGCTATGAATCGAGTAAGGAGCTCTAGGGTCGTCTGCGAAGTCTTTGAGCAGGCGGCATTCTTCTTCTACTGATTCCCCTCGACGCCAATCTCCTAAATGTTAGAAGCGTGATGGACCTGTCATGAATACTTGGGCTTACCTCTGCCTAGGCGGACCATGGCTATGGTGTTTGCGAGCATACTTTGTCCTGAACGAATCATGCATCCCCACCCACTGTCCGAAGAAAACGGACTTTGGTCTCCAAGTTGACTCTTGAGTCTCATGGACAATGAAAGTGCGGATGTAGCTTGCGGATTGGTGGAACGGGGGATGGGCTCGAACTCAGATCGGTACGTCATCCATATCTTGGATTCGAAATCGCTTATGAACCCAGATGGCCATCCCCCGTCGACCACCGGGTCATCATATGCCAGTGATGAAGAGAAGCTACTCGATATCGAGTCCGGAGGTGTGTCGGGTGCATTTGTTGGTGGATTAGGCGGTTGAGCTGTGTCGTGGGCTTCTTGAGTTTCTGTTTCAGCCTTTAGTACCGATGGTGGTGTCTGCGGGTGGTGGTCGTCGGCCTTGGTGTTCTTCTTGCCGTTCAGCCGATAGGAGCGTCCCAAACACCAGACTGGTTGATCATGGACGACATCGTTAGTGGGCTCGGGGTCCCAGAATATTTGCACAATTCGCCGATAAGGTCCTAGGTCAACGTTGGCCATGGCCCTTTCCATTCCGATGTATATGTAATATGTATAGATGCGGTATATGAAGCTACCTCAGCGTGTTGAAAGACAGAAAAGACAATTGTGCCTGTTTAAAAGGCAGGGCAGCTTGATGTTGAAAGGTAACAGGCAAGGCAGACGGCCCAGTGGGGAGTCAGCTGGGGCCGGTGGGTAGCGGGGGAGCAACAGCTTGTGACTCCTATCCGGAGGTGGAGGGCGATGGGCGACTAGGCCTCTGCTAAGGCGAGAGCGTTTGAGGTAGACTTTGTGGTCAGAGTGGAGCTCTTACGCACGCGATGAATTATGTGCACGGGCCATTTGCGACACGCCTTCATGTCAGAATCTTGGTATGAGATGAAGAGCTGGGCTCGAATGCATACAGTCACCTGGTATATAAATCACTTGTTCATGACATTATTATTCTTTATATAAGCATTTACGCGTATAGAGGCGCGTTTATTCTGTAAAGCGCTGATGCTGGAGTGGACGCTAAAAAACTGATATAAGAGAAAGATCTACTTAATTCCGTTCACATATTTAGCCAAACTTGGAAAGAAATGGCATAAAAATAAACAAACATCGCATATATACCACAAAAGCTCAAATAGTATATAAAGAAACACACCGATAGTGTACATAGATATAAATAAGCACCTATACAGGGTGTATATTGAATAGATTAGAGCGAAGCCGGCTGAACAATTACAAGCTTTGTTTACTAAAGCCGTATTACTCCTTCCCACCCTATACTACTAAATGGAAGTCATGATGGCATGATAGGTGACACGGTATGTACCGCACCTGCCTGTTGATCCCTGCGCGTCTAAAACACTAGACCCGCCTAACATGGAACGCCACTGCGACATTGGATCTCAGACTTCCATGACACTTATCGATAGAATCCGGAACGCCGCCTAATATCTTCCGAGCCAATCGACAGACCAGCAACATAGAAAAGTCCACGGCGGGGTGACTCGTTTGTTTGCCATCAGCAAATTTCTGTACTACAACGCCCTTCCATCAAAGAGCCCAAAATTTAGGGCGCTGACCTATTCATATATTCGTTTACCGCCCTGCTGATACGAATACACAACATGAAGGCTGTCTCCTTTTAACACAATTATGGCTAGAAACAAGAAGGGAGCTCCCGCGCCTCGTGGCGCAAAGAACGCCAGAGGCGGACGAGGAGGTCGTGGGGGGAGAGGATCATTTCGTGGCCGCGGAAATTATTTATCCACGTCACCACGAGTCAACTTCGCCCGAGACGAAACTGGTAAGAGTTATCGAATCGTCAGAACGGGCGGCGCAAAGTTTACTGGTGTTCCGCGCAGAGTTGACACATCACAGTTGGATTTACACTTGCCGACGAAGCCCGTCAGACATCGCAACATGATCACTCCGCGTGGGGAAACTCTAGCCTACGGTCGCGACCAGTGACATTTGTAAGCGCTGGTCCTAGTGAGCCCCTGAAGTTGCTTGACGAGATTATGGACGGAGCGAATCAAGAGTCGGAAACCACGGGACCGAACGAAGAAATACAGGAAGAAGAGGACCTCGACAGAAGTGATGAGGATGAGCTTATAGGACCCGACGATCTTGAAGAAGCCATTCAAGAAAGGATCACTGTAAAAGATGACGACACATTGGATGCGCCATGTTTCTTCTTCGATCTGAAAGGAGACGGACTGCAGGAGAAACTCGATAAGCCGAAGATCGAGATACCTGAACGCCCCTCTTCGAGAAGCAGCACCTCTAGTGAGGAGATTATACTTTTTAAGGGTCGAGGCGCCCCGAGAAAGCCCGAACCCGCGCCTGATATCGACATGGTGCAGATGCAAGCAGAGATTCGTGTCGTCGAACAAGCTATCACCAACGAGTCTACACGACCGGAGCCATCTCCAGCCCCCGAGTTTCTTACAGAATCGTTGCGGAATAGTAAACCGACGAAGAAGGAAAAGAAGCAGAAGCAACGTGACAAGCGCAAAGAAATCGATCGTGTGAAGGAGGAAGAGGATGCCATCCTCGCAGACTACATTGCAAATTTGAAAGAGAACACCGATGTGGACGAGTATTTCAAAGAACTTATACAGGGTGGAATGTATTCTGATGCTAGTGGGTTGACCGACGCCAATGGTCAACAACGACTTACCACACATGCGCATGTCACAGATGAAGATCAATCAGACGAAGACTCGGAGCACGATTCTGAAGCCAACAACGGAGACGACCCTGCAAGCGATATCGACGACGAGACATTAGCCCGGTTGCTTGCTGGCCACGAGCTGGGTTATGACCTGGGAATGGAGGATGTCAATTTTGGAGACTCTCTGAGTGATTCAGACTCTGATGGCGAAGAACCCACCAAGAAGTCGAAGCAGCAGCAAATGTTGGTTGACGACTTTGACATGATGGATTGGGATCGACCAAGCCTGCGCCCCCGCAAAGGCAAAGGGGCGAGAGCTCAGATTAACTTCAATCTCTCTGATTCCGAACTGGAGGCAACACTCCAGACAAGCTGGAAGAACGACAGACTTAAGAAGTCTGAGCGTAAGAGACAGAGAGAGGAGATGCGTGCACTTGGCATGCTGGGCAAGAAAACCAACCCTGATGATCTGCGCATCAAATATCCAGACGGGATGAACATGGAACAAGTTGGAGATGAGATGCGAACATTCATGATCAGTGGCGATGAACAGTAAGATTCCTTCCTCTCTAACTAATAGTGGCACGTTTGACTCACACATTGCTAGGCTTATCTTGCCCCCGATGGACAATCATGCCCGCAAAATAATACATGAGCTGGCGAATAAGTTCAAAATCAAGTCTAAATCGATAGGGAAAGGTGATCAACGACGACCTACACTCTATCGGACAGGACGTACGCTTCCATATGTCGAAGCAATGTTTGATCAAGCTTTTAATCGCGTGAATCGGAAGTATCTCCCTCGACTGGACAAGAAGGGTAAGAAAGGCAAACGACTACCTCCCGTTCGTGGCGGTGCTTCTGTCGCAGCTGCCACATATCAAGATGGTGAGGTCGTCGGTGGTTCAGCGCCTGAACTTGGCATTGAGAACCGTGGAAGAGCCATGTTGGAGAAAATGGGATGGAGTATGGGAACGGCACTGGGCGCATCGGACAACAAAGGTATCATGCAACCTGTTACACAGACCATGAAACGATCAAAGGCTGGGCTGGGTTAGATTAGATGTATGGCTAAAAGCGATCGAGTTGCACTTCGATTGCGAGATGTGGTAGTCTTTAATCAAAGAATCAAGCATATAATAGAAAGAAGAGGCCAAAAAGCTAATGTGCACGAATTCATTTGATCGAGACCCTATTCTCGATGTTTATTGTACAACCGCGAACCCCGTTTCCGTGTGTGAAGACATTGCCCCCAGGAATAAAAAAACAAAACCATCCGTAACGCATTATGAGGCCCCTAAAAACAGGGCTGGATCCCCGTGAAACCTCAGATTCATGACACCCTGATGCCACGCGTGAAAAACCAAATGCCCAAAACAAATCAAGCTATGAAACTACCTATTTCGTCGAGGAAGAGTACTTGGTAACGGCCTTGGTACCCTCGGAGACGGCGTGCTTGGCAAGCTCACCGGGGAGGATGAGGCGGACAGAGGTCTGGATCTCTCGGGAAGAGATGGTGGACTTCTTGTTGTAGGCGGCAAGCTTGGAAGCCTCAGAAGCGACACGCTCGAAAATGTCTGGATTGAAAGTTAGAAGAGTTAAACCAAGCGACAAGGGGGGAAAAGCCTACCGTTGACGAAAGAGTTCAGGATGGACATGGCGCGGTTGGAGATACCAGTGTCGGGGTGGACCTGCTTGAGGACTGGAAATGCAAGTTAGCTTGGCGCGTTCTATTGCAACACGCGATAGAGCGCGATAGAAATCGGATTGAAACCCACCCTTGTAGATGTAAGAAGAGTAAGTCTCCTTGCGGGTCTTGGAGCGCTTCTTCTTGTCGCCAGAAGCGGCAGTCTTCTTGCCGGCATCCTTCTTCTCAGGAGCCTTGGAGGCAGTAGCGGGAGCCTTGGAGGCGGGCTTCTTGTCAGCAGCCTTGGGAGCCATTTCGAAAGATTTGAGAGGGTTGGTGAAAAAAGTTGAGTGGTTGATTGATTCGGTTGAGTAAGAACTCGTGTGTTGGTCAAGTTGCTGAAAGGCGAGAAGATGCTGTTGTGAGATAGAAGTTGATGGCGAAACAAGAGGATCGGGGGGTGGGTTGGGTTTTTGTAGCTGGGCGCGTGTTGCTGTTAGCGGGTTACTGATTGCCTGGGGGGCGTGCGCACGCGTGCTTGCACTTAGCGGCTGGTGGAGGTGATCTGGGCTGGGCTACTGGGGAGGGACATGCCAGCCCCTCTTTTCCGTTGCTGCTGTTGAAATAAAAAATGGATGATGGTTCTTTTTTTTGATTGGCCACTTGGCGTCTTCAAGCTTCAAAAGAGTGCCCCCACCACTTTCATCCTTTCCGTCATCTTTGATGCAAGCAAGCAAGCAAGCATCTGATTTTCGTGTCAAGCAATGGAACCATCCATCGCGACTTCACTCAGTCTCCCATCGCCATCACTCACACACGTCCTCAGCGCTCGCGTCTCAACACGGGTCATTCTTCCTATGTGCTTTCACTTCTTTCCTTTTACATACACAGTTCATCTACGTTCACAGGTATTCACGAATATACCGACTTATATGCTCCAAACCATTGCGTGAATGTACAATGCCCTTTATTTTCGTAGATATCGTCCAACATTGACGTGATGACCGCCATTCTTAAGATCTGATGCAATAATGCTCGAACCTGTAGGATATATCCGTAAATTAAACATGTAGCACCTTTGTACCCTTCGTACATGCTCGGCCCTTTATCCCTACCCTGCGTACCCGCGCTCTCATCAACGCGTCCGCTCCATACTGAAGACTTCGGACATTACGGCGACACATCACCACTCGGCTCCCGGCGCAGCGATGCCAGAAGTTTCCGTTCCGTTGATTCTCTCCACATCATCCAGCCGCAGGAGACCCGAAGACCGAAACCTGTAGGGCTGTTGGCTCCCCGGTGGCCGTCTTCGAGACGGATCTCGACGAGATCTGATATCGAAAACCCGGGGAATTCAATTTGTGGATCATCTGTACATGCTATATACGTCACATCACATTAATCTGGGGTCGAAGAAGCCAATTTGAAGTTCATTTGTATCTAAAGTACTGAATTCGGAAACATATTGGAGTTGTGTATACCTTCAAGTGAAGAATATCGGTCAAGTTCTAAGGGGGGGAAATGATTCAAAATGTGCCTCAACGTCCAACATGACTTAAATTTCAAAATCTCAAAGCATTTTCAGACTTAATGGCTTCAAAATAAGACCAATTCCAGACCAAGTAGAAAACCCAAGTTCAAACAGACTCAGTGGATTAACCAGGCCCAAAAACGCCATACCAGAATAGCCGACCAAGCAACAACTGAGCAACCGGACAAAACCAGATCAAACGAGATGAGGCAGAAATGGTCAAAGAGCACAAACCTGGGAGACCCAAACTACCTGAAAAGAGTACTGATTCCGAGTTACGTTACCCTCCAATCATTAAATCGCTCCGATCAGAAAGTGACAGAGAAAAAAAGACAAGAAGAATGAAAAACTAGGTCGAAAAAAGCCCCGTACTGTGGGCAGGGTAGAAAGGAACAGAATAACGCGCAAGTGATTTGGAAACATCGCGAGCGCGAGTGTAAAGAGGTCCGCGTTGGTTTTATTACTTTGCTGGGGAGAGACTGACCCATTAATGATGCGAGCGCGCCAGGGGGTCGATTTTATTTTTTAATGCAGAGCTTGACCTCAATTTCGCCGTATTCGGTTAGCGCCAAATCGCGTTGCTAGCTGCGAGTGATCTGGGATCAGAGCTCTGACGCGCGAAAAGTACTTAACCTCTACGTTCCCCGTCAGCGTTTATCTCTTCCACTTCTCATTCACCAATTGTCATCACAACCAAGCCTTTCGACACTCTCATCCATCTCACAGTCTTTCAGACTCACATTCTCCCTTTTTTAAACCACAACCCCCCAAACCACAAATCTTTCAAAATGACTGGCGGCGGCAAGTCTGGCGGCAAGGCCTCTGGTTCCAAGAACGCGCAATCGTAAGTCTTTATCTCATTCATCTCCAACGCGCCTATCTAGTCGCGTCATTACCTGATCTCCAGGGCTAATTCTTTCTCAAGGCGTTCCTCCAAGGCTGGTCTCGCTTTCCCTGTCGGTCGTGTCCACCGTCTCCTCCGAAAGGGTAACTACGCTCAGCGTGTCGGTGCCGGTGCTCCCGTCTACCTCGCTGCCGTCCTTGAGTACCTCGCTGCCGAAATTCTCGAGTTGGCTGGCAACGCTGCTCGCGACAACAAGAAGACCCGTATCATTCCCCGTCATCTTCAGCTTGCCATCCGAAACGATGAGGAGCTGAACAAGCTTTTGGGTCACGTCACCATCGCTCAGGGCGGTGTTCTCCCCAACATCCACCAAAGTAAGCCACTAGCATTGCTATTTACCGCTCTCTTGCTAACAATTTATCTAGACCTTCTGCCTAAGAAGACAGGCAAGACTGGCAAGACCTCAAGCATGGAGCTGTAATCGGGTCATTTGGTTCTGTTTTTCCATGCGATGGCAGGTTGTTTCGGTTGTCATGACAAAGGGGTCACGGTTTAAGGGTTTACACGGTTGCTTTTCATCAGTTTATTCGCGCGTTAGGGTTGTACAATAATCCCCCACGGCTATGGTCATGAAATAAGAATACATCTAAGATCAACTTGGTGCTCCTCAGTGATGTTGAATGGTGCCTGACCTTTGTAGTTATCAACCTAAAAATGTATTGGCCACTCCATCTGTGATTATTCTCAGACTTGAGACTTCCACCAAGCTGTTCTAGCAGGGTGGCAGTTAATTCGCGCACTCAGATAGTGAATTCTTTCGTTCAATGGATAATTGTTGTTGTAGAACTAAATGCGTAATGCATATTTGCTGATTTCGTGTTGATCGTTGTGCAGTTGACTAAGTTTTGTTTGATTCATACTACAATTCCTTCATGTAGGAGATCCATAACCTCTATGTACATATATCTCCTCATGCGACCCAAATAATGCCGTCTCGTTGTTTAGTGTCGGTTGACAGGGTGCGGGGGAGCTGCTAACATGTTATTTCCCAAGGTCGGGGCAGTTGGGTCGACTGGGCAGATACTTACGGTCAAGAACAGGTGATGGAAGGTTTCTCTCGTACTTTGAACCTGAAGATTGGAGTCAATAATGGCTTCAACAAGATTGACTGCATTTGCTGGTTGCCCAAACTTACCTCCTGGAGCTGTCGGGGGAGTGTAAGGGTCTGGGTGTTTCCAGCTCTCTAGCAACTTCTCTGTCTCAGTCAACAGCGCCTGTATAACGATATCAGCTCTTGTGTCTCCTTCCACAAGTCCATATAAACCAACCCTTTGATGCCGCGGATCAGTGACACTGCGATTGGCCTCAAATAGTGAGCGAATATAAAGAGCCTGGCCACGCCATAAATGTCGGTGGACAGCCCAATCCAACGCCAGCTTTAGCGAGCGACGGTAGAGAGACCTGTGTTTAACAGAAGTTAACATATAGAGCTCGGAGTACCTGGCAATGGTTGGACCAGCGGTTCGGGAGGTAATTACTGACAAGGCGGCTCGTCGCGTCGACATGGTTTATGAGGTGATCGTAGTACGCGTTAACGGCCCTAGTTGAGAGAGGCTCTTCACTGTCGAGCGATTGATCGTTCTCGCCGGGGAGATAAAGGGTTTCGCGTTCGCTTGACTGTCTCGTTGTTGCGCTTAACTTATTGAATAATGTTAAGGTATAATGAAGAATGTCGATAATGACAGTAAAGACTGAATGCCTTACTGCCTTAGCCGAGGTTTACCCGAGAGGCTAAAGGCAGTTAAAGAGTTTCCTACCCTATACTAGATTAATTAATAGAAAGTTTAATAATTAGTATTTATATAATTTTTTATAATTAAAATTACTATTAAACTACTAATTATTATACTTATTTTTTATAATTATAAGTTAAAGCTTTAATCTTTTTAATATTTTTAAAAGTTTTAATAAAATTTTTATTTAAATTAAAAACTTAAAATATTAAAATTAAAAGTTTTTAATAATTAACTTTTTTAAAAAGAATATATATTTTATTAATCTACAGTTAAATCTACTATTAAATTACTAATTATTATATAGTATTATTTAATATTACTTAATATTAATATATTACTTATTATATAACTAACTTAATATTAAATATAAGCTTTTACTTTAGCTTTAAGCTTTCTATAGACTTATAATTTAAATTAATAATAATTATCTTATTAATCTATTAATTATTAATTATAATACCTTATAATTAGCTATAATTAAAAGGCTTATTAATTAATATTTATTAAACTTAATATAGCTTAAACTACTTAATTATCCTTATAAATATTATAAGACTTATTACTTAATAAGTATACTTTTTTCTTTATATTACTTTAAGGAATATACCTTTTTTATTTATTTATTTAATTTTTTAATTAAGCTTTAAATATAATATATTTAATTGCCTTTTTTTACTTTTAATTTAATTAATTTTATTTAATTAATTAATATATAAACTATTTAAAACTTTATAATTAAACTAAGCTAATATAATATTAATCTTATTATTATAACTTATATTTAACTTAATATAATATAGCTTTTATTAATTATATATTAATTAATATAATATTTTAATTTTAATTAAATTATTAATTAATCTTTTAATAAATTTATCTATATTATAATAATAATAGCTATTTTCTATAGTTAAATATATTATTAATATTATTAAGATTTTATATTTAAAATAGGTAATTAAAGGTTATATATATAATTTAAATATTAATAAATTCTTTAAATTTAAGCTACTTTAAATTTAACTTTTTATATTACTTTAATAAAACCTTTAATTCCCTATTTACCTTATATATATATAGCTCCTCTTATAAAGTATTATTTAATATAAAAACCCTTATTATTTTAGCTATTATAGCTATATCTTTTATTATTATATTTTATATTACTTTAATAATAATATTATTAAAAGCCTTATTAACTTAAATAAATTAATACTTAAGGTCTTAATATTAAGCCTTATATTAATAATTTAATTAAATTATATAAAAGAAGGTATTTTTATTTCTATAAATATTAAGCCTTTTTATATAATAGTAAGTTATTTAAGAAGGATACCCTTAATAGTATAGTATTAATAATTTAATAAAAAAAAAAATTAGACTTTTAAGTAAGGCTATAAGGCTACCTTATTAATTATAAAACTCTATATTAAAATAAAGCTATTACTATAAATTTTTAATAATAGCTTATACTTT